>NC_022009.1:96932470-96943904 GCF_000317375.1 Microtus ochrogaster | reverse complement strand
AAAAAAAATATAATTAGAAAAAAATGAAAATGCTCCTTTGGAAGCATCAATTTGATTACTGATGAATATGGACTGCACTCTTTTAACTGAAAATGTAAAGGAATTTTCTAAATTCCAAAGAATAAGAGAATTCTAAAAATGTTTTAAACATCAAAGGACAAAAACAAAAAATCAGTCTCTTACCAGGCTAAGGACTGCCCACCTGCAGACAGAGGCTTGCAATTAGGACTATTAAACAGTCTAATTTCATTGAGCAGATATCAAAGACCGTGTTTAGTAATTTTAGAAGTGAATAAAAGACATGCAAAGATTATAATCATATGCAAGAAAGATCCAATAAATGTGCAGTCTTCCCAATAAAAATCCAGAAAGGCCATAGGCATCACAGGAATAGGCCTGTTACACTCAGATGTCTACATGTTTCACGTGTAGGAATAAATCATTACTTGAGGGTTGTTGAGAGAGCTGCAGGACCTGGCCCTCAAGTGGATGGTTGGTCTGTGTTCTGCTGGTAAGTGGACAGGCAGAGCTGGTGAGCGGATACCCAAAGAATTCTAGACTCACCTTGAGGTTTTGAAATTATCCTTGCTTAACTACAACTCCATTAACTTCACTAAACTGGGATGTTTTCTGTTTGCTAATTGCATCCTACAGTGTTTAAAATTGAACATAGTGATCAGATGTTTAAAATAATAATAAATCATGGTAACAATAACAAGCTACCTATAGGTTAGCATTGTACTATATATTTCCCATAAAGGAGCCTACTGAATTATGAGAAAAAATCCTATCGTTAATAATACTTATCCAGAATGTACAAAGAGTGGAGGAGATACTCTAAGATGGGAAACAACTTTTCAAAGTATCTTCTCTCACTTCCTACTGTATGAAACAGTTTAACTTTGAAAAGAGATCATATGGTTTAGTGTGTGGCAAACATTTGAGGAAATGATTCATAGCAAGAATGGTATTTCACATGATGACCTGTTTACACACACACACACACACACACACACACACACACACACAAACACACACACACACACAAACACATCTGAAAAGTTTCAAAATGAACTATTGACTGCACCATGAAAAATGAGTTATAATACTGTTCTAGTGATTTTTTTTGCTGTAATTAATTTTCTTTATATATTATCATGTTACTATTTATATTAAATTAATCTCAGGATACACTGTTTATTTTGATCAGAAAAATTTTCATTATTTCATCCTTCTACATTTTCTTGTAATTTGTTTGGTTCTTAAGCAAATTAGAATTTTTCTAAGAGAAAATGTAATAATAGAAACTTAAGCATTGTGATAGCCAGAGCAAGGTCAGTAAATAATACATTTTACATCTAAAATATATTTTGACTTAAAGAGAAGATTAATCATGAATGTAGAGGTGAGAAGGGACATAGGCAAACCATAATTATTATTTATAATCTTTCACGGAGAATCATCATTCCAATTAAATCTTTCCATGGTACAGAAGTTGAAAGCAAAAATAACCAAAACAAAAAACACAAAACAAAAACACCTAACCCTATACTTGCTGGCTGATAAAATAAATCTTTGATATTTATTGCAGGTTTAACTAAAAAAAATCAATTACATAAATCATGCTTGAGTTTAGGATGTACATTGATTTTAACCTTTAGCTTTTGGGGAGTTAAGTTTTTATAGTAAATTTACATTAATCTAATATTATATAAAATGCACCTTACTGTGATTCACACGTTGGTGCCTGAAAATTATATAGATATAATGTTTTTCTTGTGTTTCCATGAACTTTATGATGTAATGGGTTACTCTAATTTTAAATACAGTCTTTGTTTTATTGCTTGCAGACACCCATATTTATGTACAATTTATATGTTAATTTTTGTGAACACGATAATATTTCAAAAGTTTTTTTTTTTTTTTTTTTTTGTTTTATTTTTCAAGACAGGGTTTGGAACTAGCTCTTGTAGACCAGGCTGGCCTCGAACTCATAGAGATCCTCCTGCCTCTGTCTCCCAAGTGCTGGGATTAAAGGCGTGCACCACCACCGCCCAGGTATTTCAAAAGTTTAAGTTAAAATAATCCAGTACTAATTAGAAAAAAAAATGTAGACTTAAATAACTTTGGGGTTAATACTGAGATTCACGTTGATTTGAATGCCTACTCTCAGTGTGTAAATATGACAAAATTCTTCAAAGTCTAGCATATGCTGTTTCAAGGGAGACACGATTTTGAGCAGATGTCCCTTAGACCTTTGATATTAAGTCTAAAATTACTAAGTCAGCATCAGTCGTTTTCACAGAGGGTTGCAGTTTTCCGCTGATGGTTTTATTCAAAGCTCCCAGTGACGTCAGTGGAAGATCCATGCATGGAAAGATGGCGTGATATGTATCCTAGTTTTATTTATTTTGGATGTATACAGCAGTATAAAATAATATATTACATTTACACGCATTTTACTTATGTATGGTTATAGCATTCACAGTAACAACACTGCAGTTAAGACTGAAACTCATCTGTTATAATACCCTGTATTCACTCACAGATAATTGTCTTGGATTCGTTCGCTGAGCTGAAGCTCCCTGCCATTCAGCTCAAGAACGTGCGGATGTTTAGGAAGTGCGAGTTCTGTACTCCATAAATTTTTAAGTTGCATGTGAAAATGTAATGTTTTCTGCATTCAGAATGCAGCATTTTCACACCCCTCAAAAACATCTGGAAAGAAAAACTTCAAACTAAGCATCTGACGAGCGTTCAAGAAAAAATTTTTTTTCTAATTTTACAAATACTTAAAAAACAGTGATTAGAAATACATGCATGCACACTAAAAGTATTAGAATCAAAGTCATATTATTGCCTGCTATACTCTGGCGGCACACAGCTACCAGCATTCTGACAGAATGCTAAAATCTAAAACCTAAGCCAAGTGTTAGCAGAAAAATTTTTCTACCGAACAGTTTCACAGATTACTGTATAAGGGTTTTGTCTGACTTCTCAGAGGGCTATTTCTTAAAGTACTAACAATATACAAAATAACTTTACTACTTCAGGATGTAAAAAATATTGAATTTAGCAATTTCCTGGTTTTCCTTGTTTAAAAAGGGAACATAAAAAGGATGCTAATGCAAAGCCTTTACCACTACAAAATTAGACTGGAAAAAAATTAAGGACACAGAAAGATACAGTATGAAAAAATATATGATTCCAGCAATTAATTGAGTATACCAATATTAAAGTATTGTGAGTTCTATGGGTATTTATGCCACACATAGATATATGAGGGAAAAACTAAACACAGTGACAAAAACAATGTCAGTATCTTTCAATACCATAAAGACCTTATTTATCTTGGCAAATATTCATTACATTCAGTTTGATTAACTGAACGCCATACACAACTTCACAAGATTCTACAGTAATATCAGTGCCTACTTGTGACAGATTGTGTCAAAAAACTGTAGGGGATATGTTTCTTCCCCCATGGAAAAGTAAATGGACTTCAATATTTCAAAGCATCTGAGGACAAGTTATAGCAAAACTAAGAAACAAAAGAGAATGGATAATGAAAATATTTATAGCTCCTACGTAATTTCTAACATACAATATTCGATAAAGGCATTGCATTTCATGTTTTCCTAAAATGAAATATATATTACCTAAAAATGGTGACACATGTATTTAACTAACATTGCTATATCTTTGAATCAATTATGATGCAATATTTATATACTTGAGTTGAGGTGATTTTACAATATTATGCTCACAGATTAAAATTATGATCTCACATGTGGATGAAATATTCCTAAAAACTGTCATTTGACATACCATAGAAACCATACGACACTCTTTCCACAGGAAAATGATTGTTTTGCTGCTCTGAACTAAGGAGACTAAAGAGTAAGGTCCATTTCATAATTGGAAGTGTCTTATGGATGGAACACTGTCTAATAATATTGTTTCCCTTGAACATGTGCACAATAATGGCAGAGTCAATGTTAAAATGATCAGATTAAATGGAAAAGCTAGGCTAACTCTCCTTGGTGGGTTTGGAGCTACTTCTAGGATTTCATTACTTTCTTGTTTCTCTGTTTTTTTTTAAATACTCTGTCATTGAAACATAATATTTTAGACAATTTTCTGATATTATGTCCCATTGTAGCTTCTGATTTATTCTGCATGTAATGATAGATAAATGATACTAGCATTTAATATTGCATGCTTGAATAATTTGGTTCATCAAATTATGTATGTTTTGGTAGAATGATGAGACAATTTAAAGAGTATAATGCATGTCACTCTAGAGAGTTGTTCTAATATATAAAAATAACCAACAATGACTAAATGTCAGAAAAGGGTGTTTGAGAAATATTGAATATGATATAAAAGAGTTTCAAAAACATTTTAATTCAAATGAATTAGTACAACCATTATATGTGAAGTGAGCATAAAATGATGTATGTGGATCTTAACTCATGATTGCAAATTGAAGCAAAAAAATGGTTTTAATTAATGCTAAGTGACTCATCAAGAAAGTGATTTTCTTGATTTCAAAGCAATTAGAAAAACTAACCTTTCCCTTGGTTAAATCGTATATAACATTTTCTTACTGATATAGTCTATCATGTAGCATGCTTTGCTTTTGAGTAAAAACTGCTACTGCACCCAGTGAGTGTGTCTGCTTTTGTATCACACATGAACAACTGGTTTCCTCTTTAAATGGTCCCCAGAGAGAGGAATATGTTGACATTATATTGCTATGAGCTACTTGGCATTATTACAAATTATTATGTGTTTTGACATCATCAAAAGAATGATACTGGATGTCACTCTAAACAAATATCTGAAGGGCCGATGACTGCATGAATGTATTTTAATGATAAATCTTAATTAAAAGTTAATTTTAAATCATATAAAATTAGATGAAACTCATTTGTTAATTGATTTTAGTCTATTCCTTAATCATTGTGCAACTCAAATTACCAGTGAGTATAGTATAGAACTGTACAGAAACAAAGCTTAACATTTTAAAATGTGCCTATAAATTTGGGCTGAGGAAATATCTTAATATCCTTCTTGCATTTTTTAGAGGGTACTTAAATACCTTCCATGATTTACTTAGATGAGTCTCTCACACTCTGACTCCTCTCCCTCCCCTGTTTCAATAAACAACAGACAACAGCAGAAAAAAATATGTGAACTAAAGGAAAATACGTCTTTCTGAATTTAATAATTAACCTTGTTGACATGAAGGTAAAAGACAAAATTAATTTTTCAAGGCTGACCAACGAAGAATACTCTCATTAATAAAACACTGACTACATTTAAGCTTTAAATTGTCACACATAATATTGAAACAGCAATGTGTCATGTTTCTATCTCCAAATTTATTTAACTTTTTCTAAATTTAGAGAGTTTTTTTATATTTTATTGTTAAGACGTACCAGCTCTGATATTTATATTTATATACCTCTATATATCCATATATAGAGTTATAGATTTTTATTCATGTTTACTTAAGAGTCACAAAACTATGTAAAACTATGTAAAATAAAATTCTATGTGAATTATATGATGAGAACGTCTTAAAATAGTAATCTTCAGTTACATATTTTACACCACAAAATGTACAGACACCCAGATTTTTCCTAACAACAAATACAAGAGAATTTATAGTTTGTTTATAAAAGCCTTAAATTATGCTAAATCCAAAGCCATGGAAATAGAATCGGAATCATGTAGACTGCGTGATGTTTGGAAACTACATCTTCTGTGCTCCGCCTGACAGTGTTAACAGCTACATCTTTGGCATTGAAAAGTCACAATGAGTTCTTGACAAAATTTTGCAACTGAAAACTTCACTTTCTTTTAAAGAAAGAAAAATGCAGGGCTGAGTAAGGTATGAAAATTAGGACAAACTATTGATATTTTTTTTTCTCACAGCTAATCTTAGGGACCCTGAATTACCTTTTATTTTATTTTATGGTGAGGGCTGTATGAACTCATTTAAAAACCAACTAATTTGTACCACATCTTAGGAAAATTATATAATATAATATATATTTTATATTTATTTAGAAGCTTTGAAATAGTACAGTAAACACTTTGCAACACGGTGTATAAACTACAGAATGTCTTTGATATTTTGTGGGTCTTTAGAATACAACATTTTTAATACCCCACAGATGAAAAGAACATAGTCACATCTCTCTTGTAAAGTTGGGAGAGTTTGGGGGAACACGTGGTCACACAAAAATAATATAAAACAGTCAAGTTTAAAACAGTGATATTGCATTTGTAATGCATAAATCTCTTTATCTTGATGACTGGCTTCTCATGGTGGATATAAACATCTAAAGGGCTCAGTGACATTTGGAGAGAGAAAGATAGATAGATAGATAGTGCTGTAAACAGGCACACACTGATCGGAGAGGCAACGCCGGTTGCCTATGGAGTTTCTACAGTCTGCACATTTCAACTCATTTCTCAGGCCTGCTGAGAGCAATTAGGTCCTACACGTGGCCACGATGACTCCGCTGGAAAGCTAACACTCAGCTACACACAACTAACGGGATGGCCAAGATAATGAAGTTGAAAAGTTGATGCTTTTGTTGGTCGACTCTGTGCAAATCATACTGCTTCGGGTAAAGCGGCAGAATTGACTAGCATATCCTTTTCCGTGCTGTGAAAAAGAAAGAAAAATACTCTAAGAAAAGGTGGTTGATGTTTGGAGTTCAGAACTGCACAATACCGCATACGAGATCAAACAAGAGGAAACTCGGGGTTAACCACGTGCTGGACCCAGGACGTGCCAAACCGCTGCCGCAGCATTCAGTTGCTTGGCATGGTGAAATTTACAGTCTTGACATTTTAAAAATCCACTGTGGACGGGAGCTACACGTTTAACAGAGAAATCACAAGTTTTACAAAGATTTACTTTTGATTATCTGTGGAACAATTCCTGCTTCACTGTTTGTGTATATATAATCAGAGGTTAGAAATAATAAAATAAATGTATAAACATTATGTTGCTAGAACTAATCTTTTTTAAAAAAACTATGAATAATTTTATGAATAAATTTACTTTGATAAACTTTAAAATTATGCATATTTTAATCCAAAAGTGTAGGAAAATATTTATGGTGTTCAAAACTTCAAGGATGACTCATAAGCTGTAGTTTTATTTTGTCTTATTTTTAACATTACATAAAAGCTCTCTGGATATAATTATCTAAAATCCTTCCTTGGTATATGATTTTGAATCTACTTTGTCCTTAATAAGAGTCAGTTTTTCTCATAAGAATGCTAATAGAAAAGTGAGGTAACATATATTATCTCGTATTTCAAGTCCTGTAAAATATGGGTTAAAAAGAACAGTACCAAGATTTAGTTGTAAAGATTTATGGTGTCATGTATTTTACTTAGTAGCAGTGTTAAAAGATATTTATTCTCCTTCTTAAGTAACTGTCAGATACTTGACCTTGAAAGAAAATGAACAGAAATTATACCCCTTAATTCAGCATCTAATCTGGAAAAGGATAGTTAAAAAGAAGTTCCGAATGCTAAAAATATTCAACTGAAATAAAATTAAGCATATATGTATATATACATACGCATGTATCATTAGAAACTAAGGATTATGTTTATAATGTAATGGAATTATTTTAGTCTGTTGAAACTTTTTCTTTTGAACAAAGTTTGGTAGGTCTATCACTTTAGTTCTTCTCTGATATTTCTACTACTTTCAAGAAGCTGGTCTATTTTCCAGTTCCTTTGCCCTGATTCTTATGCATAGCCTTCCTCAAAAACTTAGTTTCTGATCAGTAAAGCCGTTTGCACCTTGTCAACAGTCACACACATGCCAGCTGGAACTGTAAATACCAGACGCTCCTGTGGACAGAAATTAGATCTAAAGTGAAGAGAAGTACATACTGCACAGTGACAAATCTGTAAGTTGCCAAAAACTTTTCTTTTTTAATATGAGGATACAGTGATTTCCTATATCTCATGATACAATATAGGACATGTAACATTGAACCACAACGTGGTTATTATTACATGTGTGGCCATGTCATAAAGAGTGTTCCCTAAGCAAGTAGAAATAAATGGCTCTTTACATCTGATAAATTTCAATCCCATTTTGTTGTTTTCTTGATGTAAAAAACCTGTTTTGTGATACATGGGAATGTAAGTTAATATAATATGGTTTCTTTATAACAATCACAACTGAAAATCGTTTAGCAGCTTAGACTTGTACAGCTGAGAAATTCAGTCCACACAGTGAATTTGAGCAAATCACTACAGTGATAAGAAATCACTGTTTCCCACCTGGACATATTATCCAGAACTCTGACAAAAACTTTTACTTTCCCACCTATATCAGAAAAATATTCTGACTTCAGAACTGTTATTAAATTTCTCAGAATAAGATAGAATGATTGCCATTGCACTTCTTTCTCTCTTTCTCTCTCTCCCTGCCTCCTTCCCTCTATCCCCACTAGCAAGAATTTTTATTCTTGGAGTTTAAAGACAAAAGGAACTCAATAACTCAGTGGTACTGTTAATCTCAATATTCAAAAAATTCATTTTAAAAAAAAATCCTTCTTACATTAGTGCAGAAGTGAAAGCATTCTGTTCTCACATTGATATATATCTATATAATATATATCTCTTTGATTAGTATGATATCATTTATTATTAAGATAAAATATCACTGGTAAGAAAGTTAGTGGAATAGATCATCTATGTTCAAAATATAAGATAAATACATTGTGCATATGATTGACAGTTATAGATAGGATTAGAAAACACAATTTTAAAACTATAAATAATAAACTAAGCTTTTAGATAGGTTTGGATGGTGTCTTTGAGTGATGAACACATTCTTTATAATTGAAATCACTCTGTGCTTCAGCTGTTCTCTGTATATTTTCCTTTTTATTATTTTTAACTTCTCTTACACACTCGTTGATTGAAATATCCAAATCTTCAATGGACGATCATATTGGGGAAGGTCAAGAAGAAATTCTGTTGACGGTTTTTGAAGATATAGCCACACTCAGTTCATTTCTACACATTTAGGAGATGAGGTTAACCTTGAGTGGTCATCGTTTAAGGACAATTGCATTGGTGAAGTGCTAATAAGATGGTATTTTAAGAAAATCAATCGCATTCCATATCCAGTGCTAGTGACAATGGCCATACCGGTTGTAAAAGTGTTACAACTATCTTTGTGGGTGTAATTTCCAGGTAGTACAAAATCATCATATACGTTGATGTCCTTAGCTTTCTGGTGTCTTCTGTAGGTACACAAAGTGAGCAAAACTTCCTTGGGGAATTTCTGCTCTAGCTTTTCACTTCTCAGAAGCATTTAAAAAATTATCCATCAATATGTGCATTGAATCAGTTGCCTGACATTGGATAAATGCATTTTTTGCGCTGTGATCAAGAGTATTAAGGAACTGTTGGTGCTTCTTTTATATGTTTTATTTTTCTTAGTGACTCATAGAAATGGTACATTTCTCACACTTATCTTGACATCTAAAATAGAGATGAAAAAGCATTCCAGAGAACATATATTCAAGTATCTACTGTTACGATTTAGCAAGTAGTTTTTATTGAGATGTGCACCAGTTTGTATTTTTCTTTATGTTCTATAGCCCTATTTCCTTTTGCGGTTTGCAAACCCTAATTTTAAATTCTGGAGAAAATTAAAGAATTTAGATGAAGTAAGGTTTAATTTATTAAACCGATTAAGAAATGCTTTAAGAAGAACGACTGTCACATGCATGCTATTATGTAATTGTAAAACTATCATGACCAATAGAGTACTTGAGCTGTTTAGTTGCTCAACAGAAAATAAGAATGTTTTATATGAAAGCGATGATTTATAAGTCCAATGCTCACATTTCAACACTCGTATAGCTAAAAACACAAATGAATCTTATGCCTTATCACAATACAAACCAAAGTACCTTTAAAAAACAAATTATACTATCATAGTTGTGAAGCAGTCTAATCTTTCTGTAGCTAAAAAAAAAAATGAAAGAAAGAGGAAGAGAAAAAGCAACCTTAAAATATCTCCAATGAGTGAGACCCCATTGCAGTAAAATTTTTCTAGAAGCTGAGATCTGTCGCCTACTCAGAGCTCATTGAAATGTTTAATGAGCCTCACAGTCCGGACACTTTTCACACATAAAGGGAATCCAGCCTGGGAGAGTCTGAGCCCAGGACCCCTGCGGGAGTCTCAAACACCTGCCCTCTGTTCTCTCTGGAGAAGCAATCATAAACCTAAAGACAGTTTAAAGGTAAGTTTCCATTAGAGATTTGCCCAGTTGAATAATCAGATCCTTTAACTTTCTTGTCTTATTTTTGAACTACTTATGAGGAATCTCTTTTATAATTTTTCTAAAGACGTCTTTTCCCTGTGTTTAACCCTATGTCGGAAAATGAGGATCAGTGGCATTCAGATACTAATGGAGGGTGACTACCTAATTTCTCTTGTGAATTCCCATCTACGCACATTCGTATTTTACATTTTACATATTTGTATTGCGATTACCACATAGAAGAATACAAATCGGTAAGCTGCATGTGTGTGTATCTGTGTGTGACAACTAAATGGGCGTAAGGTCTATTTTTTAAAAACAGGCTTTTCTTAATATAATGTATTATTTTTGTAACCATTGGTAACATTTCTAGTGAGAATGAAGTTGAGTTTACATTTCATTTATAATGTCAACTTGATCTCCTTTCAAGGTATGCTTTATCCTTTTCTCAAGTCCTATGACCTTTATTGTAGCCTGACAGCAATAAATGATCAGGCAGTATATGGAAAACAGGTGTTTCTTTGAAGGCAGCATTAATATCATATATATTTAAAGTCTCCATATTTTGGAAAGAAAATTCTTTGAAATGAACCCCTGAAGAATTCCTCTAGAATGTGACTGTAAGAAATATACAGAGAATTCAAGTATAAGTTCAGCTTAAGTCGACTATTTTATGTGTGTAACACTTAAAGCATCATTTGCACTCAGTATTTGTTAAATTAACATACAAACCCATGGATACTTTAAAAGATAAGCAAACTAAACTATAGTTCCATGAAGCAGAAGTATACAATAATGAAAGTGTATAAAGGATCTTTTCTAAGAGAAGAAAACCCATGCTAGCCTCTGTTCCTTCCAAACTCTACCTAGAACAAGCCTTCACTGCCAAGATGTTCTCAGGTCTGCCATCATAAATACTATATATAATTTAAAGAGGGGATTAAACGGAGCCTGGGCCTCATTTACTCACCTAACAGGATATGATCAGTGGAGGAATTTCTCTTACGATCAATAAGATAGCTTCCAATTCAAGTAAAATTATGCCTACAAAAACTCCTGAATTTTTTTTTTTTTTTTTTTTGGTTTTTCGAGACAGGGTTTCTCTG
>NC_022009.1:96913161-96931393 GCF_000317375.1 Microtus ochrogaster | reverse complement strand
TTTTCATAGGTATTTATATACATTATTTACACTCAAAATAAAGATAACCCTCTGAAACTTCTGGAGACAACTTACCCAGTACATCTTTCCTCAAAAAGTATGAAGTCATTAAGCCAGACACATACTGCTAATTTAATACAGCTGGGACTTTTAAAGGAATGTCCTCGTATATCTTTAAAGAATAAGTGGTTTTTAAAAAATGAGTTTGATAATATTTACTGATACTTAGGCATTCATACTCCAAGTGGTCTCTTCAAAAGATCAGCAGAAAATAGGCTACTTCTTTGTAAGATTTCAATTAGCATGCCTATTCACAGCAGGAAAAATGAAAGATTTTATGGTTAGAATGGTCATCTCATGGACACAAGGGTAGTCCACCCTGCAGAGAGCTTTGTATAGCAAGCTTCATTTTTACATGGAATTCATGATAATTCTTTAAGAACCATATAATTTCATGTTTCTTTCAAAGAAACAAGATTAATTCAGCCTCACATGATACAAAAAAGAAAGCAGTGTTTAAAAATTGGGTAACTTCATTTACCTCTAGGTCTAATTCATTATCTATAAATTGCTTTCCTAAGTAAGGTAAGGATTAACAATAATTGAAGTACACCTTAGAAAATTATGCCATGAAAATAACTAGATTAGTAAATTCAAAATTCATTACATTACTACTGAGCATATTTTCAAAAAATGCATTCAATACACAACACCATAATCTGTGTGCTTATTGATGGCTACTTAATGTACTTGATGATTTTGATCCCCTTAATATAATTTGATTGAGACTATAAGAAAGAGTTAGTAAACCAATAACATTTGGGCGGTCTCAGAGCATATTTGAGATTATAGAAATTCTGGAAGCTGAACAGAAGAGAATACATTAGAAACATCACTAAATAAAGCAAGTTAAATAATAGTATTTAATATTCCTAAACAGGGTTGCCAGATAACACACAGGGTACCCAGTAAGAGCTCGGTCTCCAATTAGACAATGAATAATTTGGTAATACATTCATATATATGTATATATGTATGTATACACACACACACACACATATCCTGCACAGTATTTAGGTGTCACATATTCAAGTCTAGCAATCTATATTTCAAGGCATCTGCTTAGCCATGGCCTAGATATCATTAGTAACCATAAAAGCTAGAAACTAACTTTGTAAAGCTAGTTTATTTGAGAAACTTTCTAAATGACTAGAGAAATCAATTTTGAGGTAGTATGTAACAAAAGCAGCAAAGAATTAATTCAATTATAAAGAATTGAAGTTCATATTCAATAAGTGGTAATTATCACAAATGAATATATATATATAATTTTGTCAAAGAAATTATTTTGTGTAATATTAAAATAATGTATTATTGTAAATAAATAATTATTGTTTAATCTTTCCCCTGAATTTTTGAGTGATTTGTGGTTTTGTGACATAGTTAATAAATGTTCTCTCTTTTGCATAGGAATCATCGTTTTACTCACTTTTTCTAAAATCTATGTCAAAATACAAACTTTCAGTTTTACGTATATCTTATATTGATCAAGATATATTCCTAACCAAAAAAAATAAGATATATTCTTATGTTCCTTTGATTCAATAATAATAAAAATATTATTATTTCAAATAATAAAATACTTGAAAACTAATATACTGGAAATCAAACAGCTTTAAAAGTTTTAAGATGTTAATTGCTGGAATAATGTTCTATCATGATTATTAAAAATTAAAGTTAATTTTAGTTATAATCTAAGTAGATATCATGTTTAGACTTTAAGTCATCATTTTCGTTCTATAACCTTAAAGTATATATTCAGTTCAAGTTTATTTTAATATGTGCAAATACTACATTTACAGAAAATTAAAAAGTTGTACTATGTACTTAGTATAAGTAAAAGCCAAAAATATCAAATATAAGTTCAAAATATAAATAATTAATCATTCTTACTTTCATAAGTAGATTCTGGTTAAATGCATTGATACTGTATATTTGCAAATAAAAAATCTTTATTTTTAACAAAATTGGCAGGGGTAGAACTCAACAATATTCTTGTAAATTGGGGTTTTTTAATTATTAGACAATACAAACAACCCACCAAGAACATCCATTCATTGCTTTTTGTCGTAAAACTCAAAAAAAAAAGAAGGAGAAAGAGAAGGAGAAGAAGGAAGGAGAAGAAGAAGAAGAAGAAGAAGAAGAAGAAGAAGAAGAAGAAGAAGAAGAAGAAGAAGAAGAAGAAGAAGAGAAGGAGGAGGAGGAGGAGGAGGAAGAGGAGGAGGAGTAGGAGGAGAACCAGGCTGTGATAAAATTCCTCACATAAGGTGGAAGAGATCAAACAGTTAGCAAAATGTTTGAGACATTAGCAAGAAAATGCAAATTTGATTCCTGACATTCTTATGAAAAAGTAGAACACAGCGGCACACACAGAGACGGGCAGATCTGAAACTTATTGGCCATCCAGTCCAGTCAAACACATGGAATCGCGGTCCACTGAGAGTTTCTCTCAATAAAAGAAACCAAGAAATGCAATCTATAGCAAGAGAGGAAGATACCTGATCTCAGCATCACGGTACCCACATATGCCCACCACTGCAGCAATGCAACACACACACGTGCACATGCACAGCTCTGGACTTTGAAAGATGATTTTATTAGAATTTAAGTTCCCCAAGTGAAAGTAATTTGCCTCAACCAATTTCTCTGTAGTGATCACCTACCTCTGTCTTTAACCCTCAGTTCCCAATGCCTCCATTTTGCTCACATTGAGTTTGGTTCATACTTCTTAATAGCAATGTGTGCATGAAATATGTTGGTGACAATAAAAAATAAGGATATTGAGAAATAAGCATTTAAATGAGGGAAAGCAGGTGTAAGGAGGCAAAGTACTGTCTCCGAAAAAAAAAATCTATGAGCAAGAACAGGTAGGGCCATAATAAATATATGAAATTTTGGAGACTTGGAAGACTCTGAAATACAAGCAAAAATTTCAGAAGCAGAAACTTTGCAGTATTTTGTTGTTTTTACCTTTTTGCTTTTTACCACTGAGATGCCACTATAATTATTTAGTGATCTCAGAGAAGTTGTCTAAACAATTTCTTCAAAGAGTGAAACTTTCTCCTTCGAGGATACTTCACTGTTGAATCACAGATCATTTCTACAACCCTGGTGGCTGTCTGCTTGCTTAAAATAAAACTCTAGAAGTGGGCACATGGAGTCTTTTCTAAAACATCTATAGACTGATGGGCAAACAGATCTTACAGACTGTTTAAAGACAATATTCTTGTGCATCAGAATCTGCAAGGCATTATGGAGAAAAGGTATATGTCTTTCTGGAAAGGTTATAGTTCACATAAAATGTAAGTTGTGTCTTGTTTTGTGGGCTGGAAAGAGCCCTAACCCTGCATAGTGGTTATATATATATACATATGTATATATAACCAATTTATATATGGAGGCACTCATCTCACATAGTATAATACAATGGATGAGTAAACAAGATCTTCATGGTAATGGTGTATCAAGATGATGAGGATCATTAATAGGCATAAAGCAGAAACTGTCATGCCTTAACTATAAAAAGACTAAAAGCTGGTGACATATGAATAGAATTGTCATTATAACATATCATCTCCTAAAAGCGTTTCATGAAGACCTTAGAAAAAAACATTAGAAAAAATACTTAAATTCGAGGAAAAAATACAGTGCTTCTCCTTGATTGCAGTGAATTTGGCAGAAATGTCTAGGCTTGAAGAAAACAGAAAGGGGTCCACCACTGTCTCAGATTCCAGCAGAGGACTAGGATTATAGTTAACATATTTGGAAATAGCTTGCCTTCCATTACTCTGATTTTCAAAAAGCAATAAAATATCCTACACGGAAAAAAGTCTGTGCAGCTGTCTTGAGGCAAGTTCACCTCTAAGGACAACTGTGGAAGAAGTTGGGGTTGGAGGTGGGGTGAGACGAGATTTCCAAAGACGAATTCTGCCCCGCTCTCTACATATCACAGACCCGAGATAATGTCAGCTGCAAAGAAAAGTTAGGAATCCACAGAAGACGGCTGGATATGTTTTACCTAAAATTTTTAACTAAGAAAAAAGAATAAGGCGGATGATAATCACCAACTAATATCAAATTTACTTTATAACTGAGATCAAATCTTCTTTTCTCATAGAATATTGCTTCTGGGCTTATTCTTTTACAGGGAGACACAAGTCAGTCTTGTTATGCAAAGTCTGACTCTGTAATTCACAGGGTTATTGGCGTCGTAAAGACTATGTTCTCTAAAGCATTTTCTCCGAATAGGCCAGGAGATTGTCAGTAACCTCGGATCAAGTACCTCTTATGTGAAAATAACCACATATCATAATCTACTAGTATTTCTATACATTCAATTCTCTCATACTGACACAGAGAGAGCAAAAAAGCAACAACAAAAAAAGCCCTTGGATATAATTTGACCCTTTCAGTAACATGCTTTCCCTATGTGCCCCTAAGAAGTTATCTTGTTCCTTTCCTCCTTCCTTCCTTTTCCCTCCTTCTCTCCCTCCTTGGCAGCACTGGGGTGGAAATTTGAGCTTTATGCCTGCTAGTCAGTCATTGTACCATTGTCCTTCCACCTCTGTTTACAGTTTTCTAATCAAAATTGACCTAAGAAATAAATTATATATTATTGTTGTTTATCATCTTAGCCACGCATTTTCAGGAGCAGAGAAAGGATGTGGGGGGACTACTTCCTACATTTGCTACATTGAGCCAGTCTCTCCTTCGTTTTCATTTCATGCTGGAGCCATTGTTGTTCAGTCCTTTAGAGTCACAACACGCAGCCACGTCACTCAGAATCCCAGCAGGAAAATAAAGCATACTGCCTGTAGCAAAGCCCTCAGAACTGTATTCTTTCATATGCCTAGGATTCAAATGTGAATTGCTTAAAAACATTTGGACTACAGATGAATGGTCCCCAAGAAAAAGCAAGGCTCTCCTTCACCTTCTAGAAGGAACTAGAAACCTACTATAAGAATTGATTCTCATTTAATAATTTTTAATGTGGGGACAGTAAGAATATCTATGTATGGTAATACATTTAGATGAATTTGCATTAAATGAAATGCATAAAAATATACTAGGATCATAACAGACTCTTAGTTGCTGCTCCCTCTTTCTGCTGGTATTTGAAAGAGCTTTAATTTAACCAAAATATAGCCTTCTGGAATTTAGCCAAAACAAATTTATACTGTGCATCTAAATTTAGGTTATAGATTTATAACCTAAATCTATAGGTTATAGATTCATCATACTAAAACTTTTACTTTAAAATATATTATTTCTTTCAAGCATTTGCTCTTCAGTTTCATATTTTGCTCACACAATTCCCATCAGCATCCCTCTGCTCCATTAGAAACTTTAAATGGATGATACACAGTTACTGGACTGCATAAGACTTCCTGATTTGCATTGTAATATAAAAATCTTTCTGGAAGATCACCAAATATGTCTCATTCTGATAAAGTAACCACATTTTCTGGTGTTGATACGATGAGAATGTTAAAGTAACATACAAATAGGACAAAATCCATGAACTTCATTCATGAAGAGGAAAAATGCTTAAATGCATTCAGTGCATTGACAGAACTCACAAGCTAAATAGTGCAAAAAAGGAAAACATGTCTTAACATTTTTCACTTTTTATATCATTGAAAACAGCATTAGTAAATTCAGGAAGTAGATAATTACAAAAAATAAAATTTGTTTTTGAACAGGAGATTTAAGATGATGTAAGAATATTATGATTCTGGAGGAGAAATTGAGCATGGGCATGAATCTTAGTATTTTGGTCTTTTGTTTATTTTGTTTTCAGAAAAAATAATGATATCCATGTAGAGAGACAGAAATATGATAGGTAGATGATAGATAGATAGATAGATAGATAGATAGATAGATAGATAGATAGATAGATAGATAGATAAAGGTTTATTTCTCTGGGGTGTTAGAATTATTTGTGAAATAAATTCACACATATCTGTAAAACTGCGGTTAGAATGCAGAAGACAAAACCCACAGAGAATCATAAAGTAGTGAGAATGTTCACCCAAAGTCAAATGAAAATCCATTACATAGTAAAATCTACACAGTGCCTTGGGGGTATTTCAAATAGGCTTTTACCAACATTTGATAATTCGGTTTGATTTAGACTATGGAGCAAAATTCAGATACCACGCTGATTGAGAGAATCAGGTGTAATCAATAATTTAGTGAAGAAATAGGTATGAGAATTCCCTTTGGCTTTTATGTGTTCAGTCCCTGACCTAAGTAAGTACACACACACACACAGACACACACACACACACACACACACACACACACACACACACACATTTCTCCTACATTTCACAAAAATGTGTAAGTTTCCATTCTGAGTGCGGTTTGTGTTCTCTGAAGTTGCAGAGCACCTGTGTCTCTCACTTAGAAGTACTGATACTATTAGGCATAACAATATCCTGTCAATAGCCATAACTTACACTAATGGTCAAACACAACTGTCAAAATATAGTGCAGATAAATCATATTAGACATGGATTTGTTTAATTCTTTCCTTTAATTTTTTTTTGGCCAGAAAGAATATAAATCCCTTATTTTCTACAATCAGTAAACCTAACATGTTACATTCTATATGAAAGCAAAATTCTTGTTTTCAAAATGAGGATTCTGTGTCACTGTTTGTTTTACATAAGCAAGTCTTCCCTCAGTATAAATACACAAGCTGAGTAAAATAGAAAGAATGAAAATTTCAAAAGTTGTAGTTTCTAGGCCATAACTAACATCATCATAAAATGAATGAAGATTAATCTCTGCTGCATATTAGACATTGGGTTCTGTAAGATCTTAATGGATAAAGAGGTAAAATGGGAATACTGTACTTTTAACACGTGTGCTCTGTGAAAGAATACATTAACTGCAGATGCAAAATAGTGATTTATTGTGGAGAGAACACGTGGTCTCTGATTTTTCTCTCAGAGTGAAAGAGGGCATAATTAGTTCTATTTAAGCTCTGAATTTCAATTTTGTCCATACTCAGACTGATGTCATTGTTTCCATTTTAACTGAATATATGATATATGGTTTCCTCCACACTTAATGAGTGCTTCCTTAGACCGGGCACTGTGCTTTAAATATGTTAAATAATTTAATTTCCACAATAAGCTCCTAAGGGAAGTTTTATAGATAGGAAAGGGTTACAGCAAGACTAAAGAAGTTTTGTAGATAACATAGTTACTGGCTGGGTCAGCCTTAATTTGTCTCTCTGTATAACAGATTTTCAACTTGCCATGACACCTCGGACACAAGGAAATGCATTAAGAACATGCATGAGAAACCACCCTAGGCTGTGAGAACAAATATCATAAAAATGAATTCTGCAAGGAGAATAAAAAAAGTCACACATTTTAATACAGTGTCCCAAGTTATAACATAAGCAAAAGGGATAAAATTGAAGAAAACTGGTCAAAATAGCCACTCAGCAAGTGGCAAGACTATACAGTATTTCTCGGGTTTTATACGTTTTCAGATTGACTGCTGGAAGCACTGTGGGCTGTGAGGTTTATTTCTGATGGGAAGGATGGGTGTTTGCATGAGACATGTGGAGAACACATGTGAGGACCACACTATACTTCTTCACTGTCTAGGATGACTGAGCAAGGGGCAGGTGGTCTCTCTAACCACCCTGACATGTAGGGTGACAGGTAGGAAGAGCTCAACCTCTCTGAAAAAAGAAATGAGTTCAGCTCCGCAGGATGGTGAGTTATTAAACACACCTGTGTCCACTTCTAATTTCAGCCAGACTTTTGATTCCATTTTTAGCTTTCATCTGGAGAGTCCTCCAGAATATTATAGTTTATTTACTGAGCATATTAGTTGTATTTTAAATGAAGTTATTGATCTTTCTATTTGTGCATATATCTGTGGTAGGTTTTGAGATGTAATTCTTCTGCATGCCAGCTAAGGCTAGAGGACATTGATGTGGTTCTATACCAAGAAAAATTAAAGTACAAAACCTCTAAAGTATTTCAGCATTCAAACTACATTTAAAAAAAAAAAAAACATGCCATGGTGTTCTCAACAATAATTTGCAAAGAACAGCTTGAAGCACTAGCCAGTGCTCTTGCTCTGTCTCTCTCTCCCTCTGTCCTCCTGCATTTTATTGTATTTTTTTTATAATTTTACACTATCAAGAGGTTCTCTAATAATATATAGTTATAATAAAAAAGAGTATTGTGGATGGTCCTTTGAAATTAGGAAGCAAATGTAATATCTTGACATTAGCTTAAATAAAATTTAAAGTTAAGGTTAAAGGATTGTGTTTTTTTTTTATCTATCTGGGTTTTCATTGAAAGAAATTATAATATTCCATATTGTATACTTTCAGTAATAATTATCAAAATAAAATTTTGATATTACTGAAATAAAAATTGAAATGCTCAAGGATCACATATATAACCTCTCACAGAATTTTAATTGTGAGAGGAAAAAAATTAAATTATTCAAAGTCAGGCTATTTTCTACAAATAATTCAGCAACGTAATCCTGAATTTAGAAAATCCTTAGTAAATTCATTAATACCATCACCCAATTCCTTAGATTAATTCAAGTCACAAAGAATTGGAGTTTATTTCAACCAATCAACAAAACATTTCATTTTGTCTACTATTGAGCTACCTTTTGGCTGATATGAAATTACGAATACATATTGTAATTATGTACTGTCATACAATCAAAATGCTCATATTCAATTCTAAAATTATTTACTGTAGCCTGAATTCACAAGCTTTAGCCCACGGATTGCACTGAAGAGCACTGACCCCTTGTAAAAACCTTTGAATTCAGTGGCTTCATTACATCATTATTTTCTATTCTTTCCTGCAAAGTGGGCACTCACTCTCTATTGTTAAATCCAGTCTTCGCGTTCACTAATATTAACTCTTATTTGATGATTTTTGTCTTTCATTGCATACTTCTAAAACACATGTTTGACTCAAGTTTCTGCATTCCAAGGTTAAAGCAACCATTTAATCTATGCTCTAAAATACAAAACTCAGATATAATGATTATATGTGGCATTAATCATCTGCTCACTTTGCACATAGTAAGAAAAGCATGACCACTAGGAGACTTAAGACAAGCACATGTGTAACGCGATCATGACAATTAACAAAACGCTCTCTTTCTATTTAATTGCGGACTATTTTACAGATCATTAAGGCTGATCTTCTTTTCTTAAAATCCAGTGGAGGATAACATAGCATCAAACATAGAGAATTCTCCATATTAAGAAAAATAAATTAACTCAATAATGAGATACCCCAACATAGTATATGTTAAATTTCTACTTACTTGCTAGCAACTTATATACTATGACATATTAAGTGGTCTGGGGAACTTTTTAACCTATGCAATCCAGTTATTCAATGCATATATAGAATAGTTGATGCATGTATGCTTGTTTGAATTCTAGGCAACTCCGAAAAGGTTTTCTTTAAATTATAGTTATTTTGCTTCTTTTTCTTGATGTCTTATTTTCTATCATAAATCTGCCTATGAGGTAGAAGACAGAGATCTCAAGAAACTCAATTTCTTTTTTTTTTTCTTTAAAATTCTAAAGAAAGAAAGTCTATGAAGTCAACTACAGTGACACGGAAAAACAAGGGAAATGAAATGCAGTTTTCTCAAAGCTTCTCCTCTGGAAAGCTGAACCTTTTTCTTCCTTGCTGGACTCAGCTAGAGAGTAACAGTTTGTGAGAAAAAGCAATATCAAGGGCCTAGAAAGTGAAATTCTGTCAAATCACAGATGGCATCTGCATATGTCTGGAGTTTGTAGGCTTAGCGTGTGAGCTGTTTCTCCCTCCCTCGGGAGCAAACACCAGTGTGCTGGCCAGGGCATTTCCGCCAGTTCTACTTTAACATTTCAAGAGGCTAAATGCTTTCTTTTCTTCTCTGTCCTCTTGAAGACGGAGGAACTGATTACTGTCTTCTATCTGTAGATTTAGGATGTCCTTGCTCCTCTTTTCTTCTCAATCTGCCCCTCATCAATGTTTTTTTTTTTAAAAAAAAAAATACTGTTTAGATGTGTTGATTTTTATCATGTTCATCTACTAATTGTAAATTTCCATTAAACATTATCACAAATTGTGATAATTCTCTACTGGGGTTTCAAAGAGATATAAAGTTCTAGCATCTCAATTTTACATTTCTTTTATTATAATCTGGCATTTAAGTTGACATATTCAACTGTGTGTTTCCATAAAATCTACTAAATCAACAGCATATTATATTTAGTCAATCAAAAAGACACAAAGATAAGAGCGAAGCATATCTGACAGACTAAACAACACAAAGATAGCTACAATATGCTATATATTTAAAAAAATCTGCTCCCTAAATTGTTCTTTTCTATATACATTAGTAGATAATACAGTTTACTGATGATTTTCCAATACTGTCAGAACAATTACTTGCTAAAAAATTTTAGTAGAATTTTACATCATTTCATTTATTCCAATAATAGAAGCTCTAAATTACAAATAGAATAATCATTAGTATGGATGGAAATAGTTCTAAACAAGGTGTGGCAGTGACTTGGAGGGCCTTGGAATACTTTCAGTGTTTTGGAACCTGGACAGATGTTTGGGACACTGATTACATAAGAGGAGAGTTCTCATCTTGAGAAAATTTAAGTTAGGTGTTTATATGAATTTTCAGGATATTTATGTACAGAACACATCACTAAAATCTTAAACTGTTTCCTATCTTTAAAACCAAATTACTTGTAAGTATAAATAACGTTTATGTGACTAATGGAAATTTGACCAACAATAGTAATGAAGAAATATTTTCAAGGTTAGAGTATATAAAGCATCTATAAATGTATATTTATAGAATTAAACAGTACCAAATATTCAGTTCAAATATATTTCTTAATCTAGTTTTTGAATTAAAAGAAAACTATCTCTTTTGAAACTCATGGTTAAATATGAATTAAATAACATGACTTGTAGATTTATTTTTAAATGTTTGAATGAAAATAAAGTTATATTGGATTTTCGGTGAAACAAATTCAGTCAAAACTTGAGGCAACAATATTCAGTATAAAATTTCTCTATCATTTCATATGACTGAACACATATGAATTTAACAATAGGAGTCAATTACTATTATATAATCTATTTCATAACCATTGGTCTTCCAAGAAAGACTGAAATAAACAAATAGGTAAATACTTATGTTCATTTTAAACATAAAAATCTGATGCATAATTTATGTAAACTTACATGTAATAAATCTCAAAATTCCACCAATATAGTGGTTAAGATCGCCTACCATTTTCTATACAAATTTTCTAGACTTCAGATGTACAGCAGCTGACAGACTATCATACTAACTCTCAGATTTATGGACTGTCTCCCACAAGCCTTCCTGTGAAACACTTTGAAGTCACAAAGTCAACCAAGTCTATTCCATCAAGACGCCTCTGCCATATTTATTCAGTTTGCTAATGTCACAGTTGATTCATGGCTTTGTGATATGTTGTACTTCAAAAAGCAACCTACTACATCCTTAATTAGAGATGAGAGGAATCAGGGTGCTATGACCATTTCTTCCTACACCAAAATTTAAAATAGAAACTGTATCTGTAATTGATTTCACTCATTATACATTACTTATTTACAGTGATGTTTTTGCACATAAACAACCTTAAAACCTATTTGAATATCATGCTTATAGGTTGATTTTTTAACAAGTAAGGCTTTATTTGGTTTTTGAGTTAGAGGCCAACTTGAGCTATACTTCTAGACCCTGTGTAAAAACAAGTAAACAAAATATTTTCATAGATTCTATCTTAGCAGCTGTCCCGATGACACAGGCCCATGATTCCAATATGAGATTGCTGAGTTGGAATGACCATGAGTTAGACACCTGCCTCAGCTATATAGTAATATCTCATCAATATTGTTTTGTACAATATAGTAGTATCTAATTTTCATCGCAAACATAGCCATTGGCATATACATGAAACTTAAAATTGTTACTGATAAACTGAAGTTAACTTGTCAGTGTGTAAAAGCAGGTAATAATCAAGTACTCAACATAAGACTTGGGACGGTATAGTGTATGATTGAGGGAAATATCAATATTTAAAAGAGAAAATGCTATGTTAACTACATTTTTTTTCTAGCAGTGAAAATTAACCCTTGTTGCAATACTTAGCACTGAAACAAGCCATGCAATTTGCCTACAATGCCATAGTTAATTTGCTGTTGTTCTTGAGCTTTATGCACTGTTGCTTTAAAAAGAAAAAGGCTAATCTTAAACATCGAATGGATAAACTAAAATTGATTGCATCACCTTGTTTACTAACAAGTAACTTGTCCTATCCATGGCAGAAGACGAGAGGGGAGCTGATTAAATGAATTCCATTGTCAAGCATGACCACAGCTCTACCTGTGATAACTTTTGGAAACAATTAAAAACTAAATTCAATAAAGTACAATACTCCTGTTGAGGGTATGTTGGTGTACAGTACTTCCAGGTGAGTGTATAAATATGGATGTACCCATGCAACCTAATGATGAAGATAGAACATAGAAATGTATTGATAATTATTTGTTGATCTCAATTACTTCAAGCTATAATTGATCATTTTGACTGGCACTCCATTGTAGAGACACCGAAACTTAATCACAATTACAGTCTGCAAAATCTCTTCAAATATTTTAAGAGGGTGTCTCTGAAAAAAAAAAGCATACAGTAAGAAGGACATTGCTATGTAACTCATAGTATATGTGTTAAATATCAAGTTATGGGTTGACTCTAGACTCAGTAGCTAAAACTCCAATTATAGATACAAGCTTTTCTGGCTCACAAGTTGTTTCCATCCATGTCCTTTAAAAATTAATAGCATTCTGAGATTCGATGCTTTCAGACCTCTATATTCTCTCCACTTGGAATGATCTAGATTATTCTTTGCAGTGACTAGGACGACCTAAGGAGCCCCAAATTTCAAGTACTTTTTATTCTCTATATAACACCAGCAAAGATGAGACTGGCTTTAGCTTTTATTCACCAGTATTTGTGTATGTAGTATTTTTATAATACTAGAGGCTGTACCCATCAGGTAGTTTTGCAAATTTTAGGCAGCTTTCCACCCTAAACACCATACCCCACCCTCTTTTAATTTATTTTTTGAGACAGTGTCTTTATAACTCCCCCAGGCAGTATTTGAGCTCTCTTTACAGACCAGATTGGCACTGAAACTCCTGCCTCAGAATACTGAATAGTAAATTAGTGTTCTATCTACTGGGCCTAGTTTTATAATTTTTTAGTCTTAAACAACCAATAACAACAGTCTTACACTATTTTCAAGCTACATTATCTAAATAATTTTAACTCCACACAAAGAAGGAGTTTATGGAGACACACTCGGCCAAGAAGAGTCTAGGACACTGAGTATTGAATATTGTTTAATGATATTTATAGGCAAATCAATTTGCATATTCCAGGATTATCTACAAGATATTTATAACTTAAATTATTCATATGTTGATTCAGAAATCCTCAGTAAGATGAAGCAGGAAAAATAATTCCATATGTAGGCGTTCCTTTTCATTGAATAATTCTACTTAGGTTTTAATTGATTATCTTCTTTTGTTAGAATCTTATGATGGACAAATGCTTAAATGGGGTTACTTCCAATGTGCAAAACAAGAAAGAGGGTGGAAATGATCTGTAATATAAAATGAGGTGTACAAAAATGTTAATATGCTAAAAATGAAAGTGTGCAGGATATAAATTTTCCTTGGTTACACAAAGTCTCACAGCAAATGGAATATTATGTAAAATAACAGCTAACTTTATCTGTTCCCTTCTCTTCACATTCATTCTTGAATAACATTTTAACTGATCCTGTATATTTGCTCAAAGACATAATTGTAAATGACTTCAGTAAACAGTATTTATACAGGATATTAAACAAAGAGATGGCTAAATCAAGAAGAAGGCATGTACTTACTAGCTTCATAGAAAAGTGAAAGATGGAGAATCACATGTAAGATACTCAAAAACATGAAGCTGGAGGAACACCTCACAGACAAGGTACAAAGTGGTTTTAATTAAAACGCTGAGTCAAGAGTCATGAATGACAATTTCAGTCCCTTAAGATTTAATATGTTACAAGAACAAATCAAAATAAGTTTAAATGCTGAAAATGTTGAAAGATAAGAACAAATCAAAAGAAATTTAAGTTCTAAAAAGGATGAATAGTAAATCATAATTTAAACACCATTATCTCGAATAAGTTCAAATTTTATTGCCCTCTGAAATCCCACATATATTATCTAAATAAAGGACTAAACTAACATTTTAAGTTGTGAAAGCAGATGTTTGCTTTAAAAGTGCAAAAATCGTGCTTATGCCAAGATATGTGAACGAATGAATGATGATAGTATTATGTAAACTCACATACTTAAAAAATATTCACTCTTCACTGTTCATAAGTGATTTAAAATATACTATGCATTGCTCGGTAGATCTGGAAGTGTCAAGAGAGTAATTGTGTCAGGAGAAAATATAGGACAGAAGCAAATTTTAGCAACATTTGCAATTGCTTGGAAACACATTATTTTTAATAATGATCACACAAGTTTCTTCTCAGCGTATGATGGCTTGGGCAAATCATTTATAAGATTATCAAACTCAGGTCAATTGAATTGACAGACATATTTAAATGGCACTTTAAAAATTGCAGGGTTATGAATAAGGCAAGAACGGTGACTAAAGGAACTGTAAGAATTCTTTAGCAAAGGGATTAGGGCTTTCTTGGATGGACACTAGTTTGCCATCAGCCAGTGTAAAGATGTGCAGTGGTAAGAGTTAGCTGTGGAGACACACAACGCCAAGGTAAGAAACCCCCAGCACTGGCAGATGAGCACGCATAGGAAATGAAACACTGGGTCTCACTGTTGCCTCTCTGAAGAGTTTTCATAACTTCTAACGCTATTAGTTAAGATACACCAGAAGAAAGAACTTAAAGAGCAGAGTGACAACCAGTTGTCTCATATCCCTAGGTTATAGGGAGGACCCAGACAGCTGCTGTCTTCAGTTAAGCGCAGTGATGATGGAAACTGGGAATACATGAAGGGCTTGCACATATAGGAACTAACGGGATTAGGTGAACATCAGATTCTGACAGTAGACACAGGGCTGAGCTGTGCTACTGATTGTTTGTTATCATTAATTTCCAGGAGAAGTGAGTAAGCTATTTGTTTACAGGAGATTTCTTCATAATCCTGGAGTCACGGAAGTTAATCGAGAAACAGCTCCACTAGAGTGAGAACTGGGATTTGTCAAAAATGGACGAAGTGAAAATCTAAGTAAATTGGGTTCATGGATCTGGGAGTGAGGAAAGAAGAAGAAGAGATCAACAACAAAGCTCTCAGAAGATTTGATTAATAAGTAACCGAGCTTGGAGGAAAAATGAGCATTCAAAGAAATTACTTTGCTGAAAAGAAAAATCACAAAAATCATAAAATCATTTACTGATGGCTGTAACTATATGACAGAAATGTTTTTTAAAATACTTTAATAAAAAACACTCTGTAGATTTAACAAATCTGCTATACTATGGTGTTACTGGAATGGATATATCCCAAAAATACCACCGCACAGAGTTATATAAATATTCTAGCAATGAGTGTCAGTAAGAAAGTCATTTTGTCTTGAATTCTGTATATGCTCTCAACACACTATTGAGTTCAGCAAATTATGAAAACTCACAGAAGGCACACTGAGATAATGAAGACATTGGGAGGGATGTTACTAAACAAAGCATGTTCCTCACTTCCCATCAGCTCGAGGCTGGAAGTGGTCAGAAGCCGATGCCCAAAAAAAGCTGTTAACTAACTTTGGATTCACTAAGAAGAGATCTGGGTAGACTATCAGCAACAATTTAGGTGCAATGTTTTAAATGTTTTATCTTTTCATTGTGGTCGAAGTGAGCAGCAAAATTTTAAAAGAATGCACAAGCTGATAGGAAGCAGTGGGACAAGAGATCTTTTGCTGCACAAGTGATAGTCCAAATGCTTCTAACATGAAGGCCTGATGGACTACAACATGTTTCAGCAAGTGGTTCCCTCTAAACTGATGAGTCTAGAAAGTTCTCTGGGCTTAAGAAGTTTTCAAGAACGTTACATCAGCCATGTTTCATTGCTTCATTTAATATGTTGAACGTGTCAAAAAATTCCATATCACGAATACAGGATGAATGATTACTACACACTGGAGGGAAAGAAGACATAAATGAACATATCTTAAAGAAAAAAAATAAAATCATCAGAAAATGTTCCTTGTGTATCCTCATGCTTGTTTTTTTTTTTTTTTTTTTTTTATCCCTATAAGAATAAAAGAATAAACAAGATTAAAGACACCTATGACAATTTATGCTTAAGAGAATGTGGGGCATGGAAAAAAAAAAAAAAAACTCCATCCTGGAAGTACAAACTAACACAGCTGCTTTAGATCTTAGTTTGGCAATTTCTCAAAATTAGGCAACCATCTACCTTAAGCTAAGTGTTTAACAAAGGGACTTTTATTTTCTCCCCTCCCAAAAAGCTGCTCTGCTACTTCATTTAGCAGGCTGAGAAAATCACTGTAGGGTTCCTTATGGGATTTATCTAATCTTTGCCTGGGGGTGGTAGCAGACCCCTTAGGGGGTATTATTCCCCACACCCTCAGTCCTGCTTGTTGAATGGGAGTTAATATCCTTGGGGGAAAGCAGGTTTGAACTTCTTTTTTATTATAAGGGCTTTCCCCTAACAATTTTTGCAGGGTCCAACATTTAGATCTTTTTCTTTGATTATGTTGTGATAGTTCCCCACAATTCTCTGTAAATTCAGTCCTCCATAAAATATAATCTTCTCCTATGAGTGTGGCACATGTTAAACAGTTCCAATCATTGGGGGTTAACCATTTGTCTGAATATGTGACTCTCAAAATTCTAGAAGAAAATAACTATGGCATTAATCAAATAAGTTGGGGAATGATAGATTGTAGGGCCATAAAAACTGATACTAGTAGAATGGATACTATCTTATGTTCTTTTCCATAATTGTGACTTAATATGTAAAAAAAATCAGTTCTTAAGGTAAAAAATAAATTTCATTTTGGATCAAGTTTTCAGTTTGTGGGTTCATTGGTTCCATTACGTCTGGCTCTCTAGTGAACCAATAAATCATGGCCTAAACACATAATGAAACAATGTGCTACTCAACTGTGGATTGTATTTTTAATAACCCCATTATTAGAAAGTTTATTACACTAGTGACCTTGATAATTCCATTTCTTTACTCTTCCATCAGTTCCGTGTCTAGGATGAGTAAATGCTCATTCATGTCACTTCAGGCATAATATCACTTGACAAAAATTTTGTTAGCTCACAAACATGTCACAGGCTTGTAATTAACCTGTGAACACATAGGTCTTTGGCAAATATTTTTCCAAAAAATATTAACCTGTCTTGAAAAACCAAAAAAAGGAACTTTTGAAATTAATTTTATAAATAAAGCCACATATAACTATTAACTGTAATTTTGAGAAAAATACTATATCTATATCATGTGTTATATAAATCTGGATTCTGGATTAGAACCTCAGCAATAGTGAACAGTTTGGAGTGTTGAAGGTTCAGAACCTACTACAGACATCATTGGACTATGGAATATTCATTACCCACTTCATTATATATCCTAACATTAGGCAAATCCTTTAAATTTTATGAATAAACTCTCACTTTTTGTAAACTCAAAATCTAAGAATGCAATTAGATAGCCTTAAAGATTTTTAGAGGAGATTTTCCTGCTTCTGTAATCTCCTTACACAAAAGTATTTAAGAATCATCTTGTGTTATAACTTTATTCTCCTATTATAAAAACTTCAGGTACCATATTAAACATGGTATTTGGGGTATCCTGAAACTGTTTTTCTAGCTCATTGTCAATCATATTCTCCTCCTATTTTTGGTAAAAGACAAGTCCGTTTGTGAAACAGAGGACTAAGGAAAATCAATTATTTTATCAAAATCATACCTGACCCTTATTGTATTCAAGGTTTCTTTGACTCAACGTAAGTCTTTGTAGAAGATTACACTATCACCTTTCTAGGAAACCATACTTGGATCTTTTTTTTT
>NC_022009.1:96884922-96912496 GCF_000317375.1 Microtus ochrogaster | reverse complement strand
TACTTGTGTAGGCCAATGCAATTTGTCATTGTGTCTCCCTTAATCCCTTCTCTACCTTCTCTTATGAGACAGTGTCTCTCACTGAACCTGAAACACACCAATTCCCCTAGATTAGCTGGCCACACAGGGGCATAGCTGTACCAGCCTCACCACCTCCAGGGTTACTTCCATGCCTGCATTTGATTAGAGTTCTGACAACCTGGACTCTGGCTATCCTGCTTACAAGGCAAGCACTATACACACTGATCCATCTCCTCATCGCTGTGGTTAAATTATTTCTGTTCCTTATCTTCTGAGACTAGCCAGATTGTTTCAAGTAATGCATTATGTCATTTAAAGGATGAACTTGCTTTAAATAAAATGCCTATAATAAAAACACACACCCCAAGAATCCTTATGACAAAAGTGCAATGTCATTGCTAATCTCCAGAGAATGTCTTTTTCCCTTTTTAAATTGGCTTCTAAATTGCTGAAAGCAATTATTAACTTCAGTTAAAAGTTAAATTTGTGTTTTAGGATTTCTATTAATCCAATAAAATGTAAGGTGAAGCTAAACTAAAGTGAAAAGGTTCAGGTAAATCCAGGTAATCTATCTGTTTCCAACATACACAGTTTTGCTGTGAGCATGAAATCCTCAGCTCTGTAATATAAGTAGGAAAACACAGGTCAGGCAGCGTTTGTGGCTAAGGAAGTATTGATAGATGGTATCAGCATGATACCAGTTGTTGTAAGTTCCAGTTGAGTAAACAGATCATGTTGAACTCTTTGGACGTTTTTCTATGTGTTAATAAAAAATATGTGACTCGTTTAGACTGCCATGTCATTTTCCTTGTATGCAAACACCTCGTATCTTTTTCTTTAGTATAGCTTAAAAAACACTATCAAAGAAAGGTATAGTACTCAGAGGGATCAGCATAGACAATGATCTAATTTATATTTTTTTATCTCATGTTGACCTTTGCTCATCATTGTTATATAAATTACAGTGGTTACCTCAGGAGACATTTTTGGAAACTTTAAAAAATTACTAACTATATAGCTACTTTCCTAAACAACAAATGTATATTATGCTCATTATAAAACTAAGTGCATAGTTAACAAAAGTAAAACAGCAATATCAATAATTATTTAAACATTCTGATAAGCAAGTAGTTGGCATGAATTTTTAGGGTTTTTAATCGTATGATGGACGAGGTTTTTAATTTATAATATGAGAATGTTTCCATTCATGATGATAAATGGCTCAGTATTAAAACCCCTCTGCCTGTAATGGAGCAACCTGAGTATATAGTGTGTACTATTGGACTAACATTAAAATTGACTGTGTCTATTAAGTCTATGTCAAGATATAACTTTAAGGGTGATTGTCTGAATCTAACATGACATAAATCACTAAAATATTGTTATTTTTAAAAAGGAGAAACTCATACATATCAAAATTCCAGGGTAAATTAAGTACATGATAAATAAAAACAGCCTTTTTTTTCCTATTTATTCTCTACTTAGGTCACACTTCATTCCAAACACTGAGTAATTGCAACAATATTAGTTGGAAAAAATCCATAGTGAAAAATATGGGTAATTAGAGACTAATTTGATTCAACAGACATGTTTAATCAATATAGGACCAAATTTGACTTTACAAGGTACAATAATAGATTTTTTATTTGATTATGCTAACACAACTACATATGAAACAAATGGCCCCTAAATTCAAACTTCTAAATGAGAATATTAGGTTCTTACAAAATAGAAAATTTTGCAATAAAATAGAGATAGTGTTGTTACTAATAATAAATATGATTACTATGATCATTATTAAAAGCAAAAATCAGTTAAGAAAATCTTTTTTTAGTTATAGCAAGTTCCAGGTTTAAATAGAAGTATAATTTGCCAAACATTGTGCTCACAAAATTATAAAAAAGAGAATTGCTTTTCCATTTTCTGTGGATTGTCTTAACCTGACAATATGTCCTTAAAGGAAATATTAGTATTCATTAAAAGTATACACTTTTAATTCCTTAGAATCACATATCTTTTAATTTTCCCTTTTAAAATTGCTAATAATGGTTTTCTCTAAAACATATTCTTAAAGTTACACAAAACAAGGTGGCATTATTCATATTATTTTGGACACATTTTATTTTTAAGAACAGTTTCAAATCTATACTATAACTCAGTTTAAGAAGACCTCATCATGGTCTGCTTTATAAAATTTGACTTTTGCTCTCTTTGAAAAAGCGAGAATGTATGACTATGTCTAATTTGGATCTTGGACTCCCAATAATTTATGTATTTATGTTTTATATAGTATAAATAAAATTAAGGCTAATCAATTATCAGTGATTCAAAAAAGGCATAATTAACAAACTCTGTGATACTAAAGTGGTATATCCTCTGGAGTTACAGTCCTTCCTTAAAATTTAAGAACCTGAACACAATCTTTCACTTAAAAAAAAAAGATCACTATTATCATCACTATTTATGAATATGATGAGGACCTCAGTGGAACACTTGCCTGCTCTTATTGTCAAACATTAGAAACCATGGCATCAATAATTTATTATGTGATTTTTGCATTACACACTCTTAATATATACATATATATGCTATATATTATGCATACTCTGTTTTCTTTTCTTTAAGTTTTTAAAATTTTTCTTATTTTACCAGCTTCAATAGAAATAATACATCTCCAATACTTCTCAATCTTTATTCAGTTTTATGAGCCAATGAATATTTTCATGATACTCGAAGATGAAAAAAATATATCAAATGCAATAGAAGTTTCAATACCAGGTAGATTTCGATTTTAGATTGAGTTGCCATGGATTTTTAACCTCGATCGAGTATTACTTATGTGGCTTAACCGGAATTGAATTATAAATAGTATTTATCCTTTAGCAAAAAGGAGACGATGTTATGGAGCAGATATTAAATGGATAGTTGCATTACTGAGGTCTTCAAAGGAAAGCTATCATAGAAACCCCAAGCATTTTCACTGTCATATGACTGTATAGGATGATCCACAATACATGTCTATATTGAACTAACAGCCATAATGTCTGTTGTCTCAACGCTACAAGATTACTGGTCACTCTGTCACGCAGTATCTCCAACTCTGATTATGGACCTGAGTCCTCACCAGCAAACCTCCTAATCTCTAGTGGAAGCTCAGTATGAAGTATATACACCAACACTGCGCTCTAAATTTGGTCTATTACGTTTAACTTCATTCTGATGAACCACAGTTAGCTGATGATACCAGCCAATATCATCAGGAAACATGAGACTAGGCCAGGAGTCATAACTCAGTGGTAGAGTGCTTGTCTGATATGCACAAGTCTCTGAGTTCAATACCCAGAATGCCTTACACCCCCCTCCAAAGGACTCTGACTTTGATTGAACCTTCAAATTACACAGAAATCAAGTAAACAAGGGTTCCACACTCTAGGGAAATACAGAACATCTGAAAATATTTTTTCATAAAAACCTGGCCTGTGTCTTTTAAACATAGCTCTAACATCAGAGCCCACCTTCCTGCTAACTGTATCAGTTTTCCATCCTCAAGTACTGCTTAAAACTCAAAGCAATTTTCATCATCATTTCTAAGAACTCACAGTTTTCAGCAATAAGAATGTGGACTTTTACTTCTTAAGAGGAACCACTTTGATGTAAACTTTTGTGTGATACTTACTCAAATATGGTGGTTTGTAAGGCGCTCGTGTACTAGACAGCAATCCGTCCAGCTCCTTCCTCTCCAGGGTGCCATGCAGGGCCTTCTCTTTGCCGAAGGTAGAGAAGGACCGCTCTGCTCCAGGCTGGGCTTCGGAAGGTTCAAAGACCTCGGTGTCTGGAACTGAGTCCATGCCGGGGACATGCAGATTGCTGCGGTAATCTGCAGCCTGACGTCCATCCGAAGGGACAAATGAAGGCATCCAGCATCGGTCGGAGTGGCCCAGCGCTTTACATTCCTCAGTGCAGTTAGAGAAGAGATCCATACCTGGAAGAAGAGAAAACCGTAGAGAGAAAAAGGGAAGAGACAAGAAACTCCAGATGTAGTCACCATGGGCAGCCATACGGTCGGCAAAAGTCTACAGGTGATGTAGTGATAGGTAAAAACATTTTACTAAGCAAATTTTCTCTTAATCTGATGGAAACAAAAAATAATAATAATATCATTTCCCCTATCATTTAAAAAACAGGATAAATGATTGGCAAACGTAAAAGGTCTGACTCTATGAAAAAAAAGTTGTAGAAACAGTTTTTAAACTCAGAATACTAGTGGAAAAAAAAAACGATGCTGGCTGCCAACTTTTTAAAAGTTGAGGAAAAGAGTGAATGGACAAAGCGTGATGAAGGTCATTGGTTAATTAAATAAAGAAGCTGCTTGCCCTGATAGGTTAAAACATCGGTGGGAGGAGTAAACAGAACAGAATGCTAGGAGGAAGAGGAAGTGAGCTCAGACTCAACAGCTTTGCTGTCTGGAGCAGAGACGCCATGGCTCCTGGGCTGATGCGGGGATAGCTCTGCTCTCCGAGACACACCCAATGAAGCTCCGACCCAGGATGGACGTAGGCTAGAATCTTCCCGGTAAGACCGGTGCTCACTAAGACCGGTGCTCACAGATTATTAGAGATGGGTTGACCAGGATATCAGAATCAGCCAGTAAGGGCTAGAGCTAAAGGGCCAAGCAGTGTTTAAATGAATACAATTTGTGTGTTGTTATTTCGGGGCATAAGCTAGCCAGGCGGCTGGGGTGCTGGGAACGCAGCCCCGCCGCTCCTATTACAGCAAAAGCGTATTTGAAAAGTCTCTCATGGACTGAAAATAGAGAGAAACCCAAGCTACCTGAACTTCTTAATCTACATCCTCTAACAAAGCATCATCTGATGTTCCTACAAATACAGAAAGGGTATGCCAAGCTCTGACCACAGTTAGACAACAGACTTCAGATTTTAAATGGAAAGTAAAATTCAACAGTAACTCAGCCCAAATTCACAAATGGCCAATGGCCCGAATTCTGTCCATTTTGTACATAGGAAACAGTAAGGTTCTTACTTTCCTGGGAAATGAGTTCCTAAAGGTATCTGTCATTGGAACTCGGCAGTCTATATGCCTATACACTGCTTATATTTACCCCCTTGCACAAACCAAAACAAATGACTATAATTAGGGAAGCCACAGTAACCGAAAGCACTGGGAAACTGCTCAAGATAATATTGACATATTCCTTAGTGCTCATCTGTACTGTAAATGTTGGTCCTAGTCAACACAACTTATATGTACCCAGATTGAAAATGACACTACAAATTTTATCACATTCATTAGACTAACAAGACTATTAAATGTTACCTAGTTGTGACCAAGAAAGTCCATCTAGTTTTTGAATCATGTACAAGAATTTGTGGGTATTGTATATGTACAAATATGTACATATACATATATATGTGTGTGTGTCCAGATGTGTGTAGATGTGCAAGTAACTCGTTGTATATGCACAACATTTCTCAGCCATTACCCACTGTCTTTTGTTTGTTGTCTTTTGAGATGGAGTCTGTCACTGACCTGGACTTTGCCAAGTAAGCTGTGCCATCTGGTCAGTGAGCACTGAGGTTCTGTCTGTCTACACTTCCCCAGCAGTGGGATGGCAAGTGCATGCTTCCAGACCCAAAGCAGCTATCTGTACTTAGGTACTTGATCTCTAGTCCCCAGGATTCAAAGACAAGTGCTTGGCTTACTCATTTATCTCAATAGTCCAAGAATTTTTGATAGCTATGGTATTTTTCTATTTTTTATTTATTGAGCTATATATTTTTCTCTGCTCCTCTCCCTCTTTGGCCTCTCCCCTTCTAGCCTCTCCCATGAATTATTATACATTGGCCTCAAGCAGGTTGTAAGACTTGAACTCAGGGCCTCTGGAGGAGCAGCTGGTGCTTTTGATTTCTAAGTCATACCTCCAGCACCATTGTTTGTATCATTTGTTCTACTTTTTGAAACAGGGATTCACTATACAACCCAAGCTGACCTAGAAATAGCTAAGTAGCTTAGGGTAGCTTGAAATTCTTAATTTTCATGCCTTCGACACCCAAATACAGTCAACCGTCACCATGCCCACCCAACCTGATACTCACTTGGTATAGAAGACAACACAGAAAAGAATGTAAAGAAATATATTATTCCAATGCTTTTCTAAACATGCTAGTACATTGACTGAATGTTTTAAATATTGGCGAATCTTTCTAATGTTTTAAATTTATATCTATTTTCGTGTGTGTGTGTGTGTGTGTGTGTGTGTGTGTGTGTGTGTGTACACATACTATATAGCACATGTGTGTGGGTCAGGTCAGGTCACAACTTGCATGGGTGGTTTCTCTCCTTCCACTATGTGGCTACTAGGGATGAAATTCAGTTCATCGGGTTGAGTTCCAAGGACCTTTCCCCACTGAACCATCTGGTAAGCACAATTTTGATTAATTTAAAATAACTAAAGCATCATTAATTTATATCATAAAGTCTTTCAAATGTATGAAAAGCTGGATTTTAAAACTAACATAGAAATTTATTTAATGAGTACACTTGACTCTTAATAGCCCAAATATCTAGAAGTCTCACGTTCTCAAAGGAAAATGTAATGCTTCAACTGATATACTATTACACACTGATTTAAGTGAAAATGTTTATAGAAAACAATATTTCAAAATAATAAAACTTGTAGAATCTCTGCAAGTTTTTTTGAGTTAATGGGCATTAACTATAAAAAGTTACCTTTTGAGGAAACGACGCCAAGGTGTTAACTATCTGTTAATCCCACTAAATAGCGACTTCATTTTAAACAAACCTATGCATGATGCTAAGCCATCCTTCGCTGTAACATTCTATTCATAACTGCCATGGATGAGCCTGAAGGTGAATTACTAGTGAGTAATCTCCAGAGAGATTAAATACTGAAACCAGAAGTACAAGATGTGACTGGAAAAAGAATGAAAATCCTGGAGATGTTTCACTACAATCTAGACACATCTGCAAGAAGACAGGAGCGCTAAAAGAGAAAGAGAACATTCCTGATGAGCATGTATTCATACGGTATACAGGCAACATCCCTGGCACGAGACTTGAGTTTGGATCCACGGGTGGTTAACTTTTATCTGTTTTATTTAGTGATGGGAGAAAAAAGGCTCCTGTATATCATATAAATCACATTTAAGAAAAAATGATTATGCATAATTATTTTAAAAATAAACCTGAGATAATAAATTTGAAGAATTATGGATCTTAAGTTCAAATTATTAGTGTAGAATTGTTATATTTCATCATGGAAAGATAAATACTAATGAAAGGTTTTCCAGTTCGTAACTTTTTCTTCATATGATTGATGCATATCATTTTAAATGGGCAAATATGATCAAACATATGAAAATCCAGCCATTCACAACTTTTAAGTATTTACGTACAAGTATTCACTGTAATTCAGATTACTGTGACCTCACTAATATACCAATATGCCAGAGTTAAGATAGCTCTTGATGTTATAAATTATTTTATATTTAGTTATATATTTAATTGTACATATTTTTTATCTTGCAAACTGGCAATTTTTTCTATGTAAAAAATTTTTCTATATAGCAAATGCTATGAATTTATTCATAAATAATTCTAAATAAAAAAATTAATTCATAAGCACTTCTAAATAAAGAAGTGTTCATAGCCTGTTGCTAACAAAAATTAAGGATCACTGAAAGCTTGGTACAAAACAGTCTCATCTGACAACAGAGAAATTTGGTAAGCAATGTTTTAAAAAGATTATGAAGCTATAGAGTGAGACTTTCTTGGCAATATTATATATCATTGTATATAACTGGAATAGAAGGTGAAGTGTCTGGAATAGGGCCTGAGTATTTCACCAGTTTTATCAATAAAACAAGTGGATATATTTCTTATGATGAAAAATCAGCTACAGAAATGAAAATGAAAACCACAGCATAATCAATAAACTTCAAATAAGAAACAGATAAATTAATGGAAAATAGACCTTTTTCATTTGTCATTTAGAGAAATACTTGGAGAATTAAATACATGTATCCCATTAAGCATCCTCACGCAGGGGAGCAACGAGATGACTAACAATGGTCTTTTATCATTCATCATTAGTCACATTGACTGTGTAACTTTAATTACCAAATACTTAGAAGAGTCTTTTAACTTTTTGTGAAAACGTGACCACGTACCAGACAAGATGCCAATTCCATTACCTGTGATGCAACTCAGAGCATCCACCTTGTTCTCACTACGTCTTACCGCTCCAATTGAAGGTTCAAGATTTAATAAGTTCAACATAGTATTCTCTTTTTGAATGCATTTATGATTAAGCTTATGTCATGTATGGAGTTGTGAAAAACATAGGACAATTTTTAAAAAAAATTTTTATGACATCTACAAAGTGTCTTAAGATATGTAATTTTACTTGCAGTTATTGTTTCCAGTCATTTCTTGCTGGTCCTCAGAAATAAGTTATTCTGCAATTATGACAGCTGATATAAGAAACTGACTTTATTACAAAGATAGACTCAGATAAATTTAATATACATGAATCTATATTTTAGACAATAGCTATTGGCGGTTCTGTTGAGAAATGCTATTATGAAGAAAATTAGAAGTGTATCTAAATTGTGTTCTTTTCTGATAATAATATAAGACAATTCTACTTTCTAATCAAACCTTTAGTGTGTGTATTAAAAACAAATTTAAAGCAAACAAACTAATTTTTGAGAACATTTCTAGCCACCCTTCAAAGTATCCAAAAGTACTTCATATTAACAACACTTATAAGGTAGAGGTAATTTTTAAGACTATTCCAGGGTGAGATATTTATCATTATTCATTAACATATAAAACACACATCTTAAACCTATCCCTTCCTATCAGCTTTCAAACAACTTGTAGTGTTCTCCATTTTCTCTCAACAGGTTCTCGTCTCCATTTTCCCAGTTATGAGCATCCTCAGTTTATCATATTGTAGCTCATAGCTCACCAGAAGCCAAAGCAAGCTTTAGCAAACAGCTGGAGTGAATCCCCTGTATTTATCAGTCAAGGCTTTTGTTATCACTACCTGAAATCTTAGTAGCATTAAGAAAATGATAGTCATAGCTCACGAAAAATAAGAATTCTCTTGCAAAAGTTGTAGCTATTCAATGGTTTAATGTAATACATGACATATGTATTTTACTTACTATCTTGAAAAAAATGACAATTCTAGTTATTTTATTTTTAAACTTATATCCAACGGTTTACCATGCATAATGAATAAATGTCTTAAATTCTTTTAACAAAATATTGTAAGACAAATCTGGCAAGTTTTAATTGTTGTAAGTAATGACATTATCTGAAATTCTCCCTTTTAGCATACCTTTTGAAAGGGGAAGGCTATAAAATAAATTCACAACTCATTGTCATATTTTCTGAGTTTAGACATTTAATAAAGACCTGTTTCTTACCACTAAAGACATCTATGTAAATATACTTTAGTAAGTTTTAAAATCATATAGCTAAGATGCTATATCCCTATTCAAAGATAGAAAAATATATCTTTTAAAATACTGACTTACTAAATAAGCTTGAAAATACGCTTTATTAAATTAGTTTTCGGTCCTTGGACTGTAGGTAATCCGTTTTCCCTTTGTGATGGCTTATTCAAGCCTTTACCACATCTCCCTGGACCCCTGCCATATCTAACCGATACATCAATAGTGTAGTGAAAAAAAAAAAGCAGAAAGCACCTTGACAAGGCTATAAAAAGCAAACTGATATGGAGCAGTGGTCAAACCCAAGAATTTTGTGCATGGAGCCAGGTGCAGTGGCCAACTGAGAAAGCTTATGTGACTTCTCTGCAGCTGCCTACTTGTCGGCAGCCTTTCTGTGGAGAAGGCTTGAGGCTGCTGTAAGCTTAGACAGCACAAGAGCAGGAAGGAGAAAAATAAAGAACAAGACAGGAAACAACTCAAGAAAGAATAGATAGATGTACTGTGCAAATAAATAAGAATTAAGTAAGGTTAACCTAGAAAAATTGAGGAAGTAAAGCAAAAGATGGGGAATCTGAGCAGGTGAAACAGTAAGCTACATTGTGCACTGGCAAGAGGCACAATCTAAAAGAGAGAATTCAGAGTTTTTAATTTTTTCCACTGTTGCTCTGATCTTATTGCATTTTCTCCTAACAAGTTTAGTGAGATTTGCTTAATTACCTCATTTTGCACATTTAAAAGTTCAAACTAAGTTGTCTTTAACCAAAAAATAAATCACATTTTTTTGGGGAACAAACTTCACTTCTGAAATATTCTTGCTACCTGCTGAGAGGTTTATTACACAAAACAGCAGTATGAACTGAAAAACGTCACTTAGTAAAAGGCATTTTAATTTTATGCATTCAGATTTTAACACTAAAAACACTCAGAATCCTTCTTACTATGAAATGAAGCCTATGACAACTGATCAATTCCACACGAAGGTGCAATTACTTCTCCCTGTAAGTGCTTTCTTACAACTGCAAAACAGCAATTATTGTGCCCAGTGTATTGTCTACCCTGGGACCACTGAGCTGCAGAAGTGGAGTGGTAATTCTATAACCCTTTTACACATTCAACAACTTAGCTATGGGGGCAAAAAGTTCAGCACTTTGATAACAAAAACTAGAAACTGCTTTGCCTATTTAAACTGTATTGCAGAACACATTTTTTTTTCTTTTTCTCCTTTTGCATTTTAATGGTCCTTAAAAGGATCTGGAATCTCAAGTTCTTTGGAAGAATCATTAACAAAATGGCAACACTGTTTGTGTGAAATGAAATAGCTCCCAGGAAGACATGGTAACAGGAATATCTAACAAATTTAGTCTTCCTTGAGAAGGTTTCTCCACTCTCTCTCTTTGCATTGGTTATTAGGTTCATTGTGTATGTCTAAGTGACTAGACTAAAATGCTCACAGAGACTGGGGTGCTACTTAAAGAAAAAGAAAGCAAAACACAAAAGGGAGTGGGTGGGAAAGAAATAAAATGCATGCAAAGTAACATGTAGCAGAATTCTCTTTCTTGTGTCAAACGTTTTATTGTAAGAAAAAAGACTGGGGTTAAATTGGAAACTCGGGGAAAATAGAAATGAATAGTTCTAAATGTACAGTTTTTAAATGATAACAATAAATCATATACCACATATAGGGCAAAAATGAAAGGGACTTTGTACTCACATATAAACTGCTGGCAAGGTCTGGTTTGTTGTCAGGATCCCAGACACTAAATAGATGCTCTGTTCACTTAGCGTGAAGGCCCGCAAGGGGCAGGGACCTCCGGGGATTCTTGGCAGTTCTCAAGTCTCATTAGGTCTGCATATTAATGACTTGCAGCAATATAAAGAGACCCTTGAGCAGTATTTTTTTTCCTTTCCTCCTGCCCGGGTTTCCCAAGACTAAGCAGCCATAGACAGAGCCCACATTAGCCAACCGAGAGTCTTGTAGCAGCCATTGCTGCCAGGTCCTGCGGGGTGTGCATTGCCCTTTGACACACTGCCTCAGCCCCATTCCCAGGGCTACCGAGTGTTTTAAGGAATGAGTACTCTCTAGGACTAATATTACCCTGAAAATAAGGAACTCCATCACTTTATAGCATAAACCGAGGTCAAGGATCAAGAGAGCTAAGGGTCACCGAGAGGTAGCTCAGTGATGGATATTTTTCAGATGTTTCAAGACGTTCCCGGGCTTTCCACTTCCCCATGTGCCAAATAAACACAGAATTAGGAAGAAGGAGAACGGAAAATATTTCTTGGGTGAAATTCAAATGGAAATAGAGGAAGGCAAACAATTTTATGAAATTGCTTTTGTGTCAAAGTAGACAGTTTAGTTCCTATGAGTTCTTTTAGTATTAGTAATTGCTATTAGACTATCGTGCACGTCCTTAAAGGTCAAACTCATATAGAGAATCAAGAAGTAAAATTCAATTTAAAAGTTACATTATATTAAGCTCCCACCTGTGGCCTTTAGTGACCACAAAGGTTAACCTACGTAGACAAATGCTGGAGTTACAAAATTTAATACTTGTCAAAATACAAAGAGATCGAAGAGGCTTCAACATTTCTAATTACCAAATGTCTATTACTAATGTTCTGAATCCCAGGGACTCAGGGTTGAAGACTAGATTTTCAACCTATTTGTGACTCTTGAGCCCCATCATTTCTCAGGGGATATTTGGTATGTAAAATGTATTTCTCTGAAAGGCATGGGGTTTGAATTCTAGCGCCCAGCCATGTATTTATTTTCTCTTGCCCTTTTGGCATTCAATGAGCTAACTTGTCTCAGTTCCCTCCTTCATAAATCAGCCTAATTATATCCTAACTGTTTGAAGACAAGGAACTAGACAAGGGGGAGATATGTGGCTACCTCCATGTGACTGAAATCCATGAAAGGACATTGCAGAAAGCAGGAAGTCTTCATAGTCATAAGGAATTCCAACCCTCAACACTCCAAAGTGAAGTCCCACGTTTCACAATTTCCTTCTGAGCATACAATGGCCAAGAGAGGACAGACTATTCCCTAAGCCATTCTCTCTTTGAAATCTATTTAAATGAACAGCTACACAATGGGCATTCAGATTCCTGTTTGGTCACACTTACCAGCTGACTGGCCACGATTGGTGACGTCATGATCACTGTCTCCCTGTTCACTGTCTCCGTGGCCACTGTCTTTAGAGCTTACTATGTCCGCTTCCTGGAATGCAGAACTAGAAACACAAAAAGGAGAATGTTAGAATTTTAAAAAAAGAAGAAGAAGAAGAAATGTAAAGAAATATAGAAAACATTCTTCTGCCACCACATGGTCACAGGTGTGTGCTGCAGACTCTTGAAATTCTTATGCACCTCTAGTTCCACATGAACCTCATTTTTTTCCACTTTAAATCCTGGTGCCTTCACAGTCAACTGGGACATCCAACATGTGAAGTTTGGACATTATTCTATGACAGGAGCTAAGTACATGCCTATGACACATTTGTAATATATATGTGGAAAAGTCATGGAAATTGGTAAACATTTTATAATTTTCTATAAACAAAAAACATTTTATAGCCCACAGTCTACAGATGAATACATTATATACAGTGCTTATGCTTTGCTCTAGCTTAAAGCATTTATGCATTTTGTCTTTTAATATGAGACAACACACCTACTTCTTACTTTTACTAGGAAGGAAACTGTTCACACACCAAGCTGAGGCTTTCAAAGAGTTCATACCTGTTAACTCGGCGAGGTCTGTCAACTAGATAGCTGAGCTCTGCTCGCTGGTGTTTGTTCTAGGAAAGAAAATAAATAAATAAAGAGCACTAAAATTCAGGGGGTGCAATGGTCATTTTGCTTTTGAGAATGAGAACTATATTGGGTTTAAGCACTGGTATATATTTTAATGAGTGTGCAGACCTTCATAAGAGCACAGCCTGGTGATTGCTGAGTAGGAGCAGGAGAAATGTGTAGAGACATTTGAATCTAGATTTTTTTTTTTAAATTCAGGTGTAAAGGCTTCAAAAAAGAAAACGCTCTGGCCCACAGTGAATGTATCTTACTGTAAAGGGAGAAAGCAAACAACCTCATAGCTAGGCTTAATATACTGTTGTGTCTACCACAGAACAACCCTAATTGAATTCTGTGTCTTGTCCTTCCACAGGCTACAGAGTGTTTAAGTGCATACTGATGGACACAAGAAAAACAGCACGCTCAATAATCAAAAGTTTGGATAATTTCTCAAATTATTTTGTTGTTTATTTTCAAGAGGTACTTAGGATACAAATGAGCTGTACAAATATTCGTGAAAGTCAATGAGTTATATCTGAGACTCAAAATAAGGAGATGCCAAGAAAGACTGTCATAATCCTGCCCCCACTTTCCCCTCAGGAAGCCCCCTGCAAGCTCCACACAGCCCACACACCTCAGTCCAACTTTGCTTTACATGGTTCTCCCCACTCCCCACCCTCCAACTTTGCCACTATGCCTCTACCTTTTAAAAAGGAATTGGAATTGACAAGCCAAATTCTTTGATGAAGAAAGCCAACAGTGAACGTTTCCCCAAGAACACAGTGGCAAGGAGGTAATTATTACTGAAACCATATATTTAAGACAATTGTTCAAGCTTTCAGTTGGTTTACTCTTACAGGGTTTGGTGCCAAAGGAACTTCATTCAAATTCACACTGTGTGGGCATTCGGCTTCAAGAGCTTGTGTTAAAGCTGTCCAGAGCAGAACTGAAGGTTTTTTTCCCCCCACAGAGAAGTAACTGGTCACTAACACATGCAATCCAATTTAGGCAATGATATAAATTTAAACAATCTATAGCTCACTTGTACACGCGACTGAAAGCAGCGATAAACAAACCAAAATTGAACCAACTTTATTAGTGCCTGGGACAGATGCAAAGAGAAAAAGACTTTTGTCAGTGATAGGAAGCCCCTCCCCCACCCTACTTTCTCTCTTCAAGCTTTTTCTTCTTGTGTCCCCCAAGTTTCAAAGAAGGCAGGGAGGAGGAAGCTAAGAGGTGTCAAAGAAGCAAAGGGGGAGGGAAGGAAAATAAAAGCAAAGGGGTGGAGCGCAGTCAGGAACAACACGGAAGTTAGGTTACACTTCATGAGATGAGAAAAGGTGACCCCCATATTCTCGCCTTCCCACAGCCATACAAACCAGCTAACACCCTAAAAATACACAGTGCACCAGAAGAGATACAGGGCCAGGCTAGAGGAGGCTTTCTGATGGAGGAGATGAGAGATGGTGGTTCTTTCGCTTCAGCCTTACCTCGTTGGACAAAATGCTTCCGTTGGAAATGATGTCTGGTTGTTGGTCGCTGTACCCGGTGACGATGGCTCCACAGGGGTTGTGCTCAGCATCTGTACTCCGGGAAGGGCTGCAGGGCTTCAGGAACATCAAGTCGGTTTTGGCGGACTCCGGGGTGAGGCAGACCTGATAGCAATAGTTCTGGTTGTGGTGATGGGAACCGAAGCTCCCGGACTCCTCCACCGGCACCTGGGCCGGGTTGCTGGGGACATTGGCGCTCTGCACCAACATGATATCTGACTTGCTGAGTTTCTTCTTGCGCGCCCTGGCTTGGCGGCCGCAGCAGGTGGAGCCCCCACTGCCACAGCAGCAGCAGCAGAGGCAGCAATCACTCGCTAGACAGGTGTAGATGTTGAGTTTTTTCTCCTTTTGACAGCGCACGGCCAACACGATCATGGCCAGCAGGAAAATGAAGGACACTGAGCCCAGGGCTATGATGAGGATCAGTGTGAGGTCCAGTGAAGTTTCCCCGCCGCCAGAGCGGCTGGTGCGCTGGTGTTCCCCGGGCCCTCCGCCTCCGCCCCCACCCCCGCCCTGGGGCTCCACGGCTCCATCCACCAGCTGAACAACCAGGGTGGCTGTGGAGGACAGGGGTGGTTGCCCATGGTCGCGCACTTCAATCACCAGCTCGTAAGGCCGCTGGGGGTCGCGCTTGGCTGGGACCCTGCGCGCAGTGCGGAGCTCTCCGGTGCGCCAGTCCAGGCGGAATAGGTTCATTTCATTGCCCCGCACGATGCTGTAGGTGAGCCTAGCGTTCTCGCCGTCGTCCGCGTCCACTGCGGCTACGCGAGTAAGCAGGTAACCCGGCTCGGCAGAGCGGGGCAGCACCTCGCGGGCTGGAGTCCCGTTGCGCCCCGGGAGGGGTGCCACGATGGCGGGGGCGTTGTCGTTCTGATCTACAATCAGGATGTTGACTGTGGCGTTGCCTGCCAGCGCCTGGGGGCTGCCCGCGTCTCGGGCTTCCACTTGAAAGCTGAAGTCCTTGATCTGCTCATAGTCGAAGGATCTCAGGGCGTATAAGTAGCCGTTGTCCGAGTTGATGGACACGTAGGTGAAGACGCTCATGCCCTGGATCTGGCACTCGAGGATAGAATAAGTTAATTTGGCATTAGCCCCTTCGTCGCGGTCCGTGGCGCTCACCGCGTAAATGTAGGCACCCGGCACGTTGTTTTCTGTCACATACACGTCGTAGACCGGCTGGCTGAAGCGCGGCGCATTATCGTTCACATCCGACACTTGAACCTGTATCGACTTACTGGTGGAGAGTGCAGGTTCACCCCGGTCGCGGGCCACGACTGTCAGGGTGTAGGAGTCCCCAGCCTCTCGGTCCAATGGGGCTTCGGTGACGATAGTGTAGTAATTCTTGAAGGAAGACTTGAGGCGGAACGGCACGTCTCCCAGCAGCTCGCACTGCACCTGCCCGTTCTCCTCTGAGTCCCGATCGGTCACGCTGAATAGAGCCACCACCGTGCCAGGGGCCGCACCCTCGCTCACCGCCTCTTTCACCGTGCTGAAGCTGATCTCTGGTGCGTTGTCGTTGGCATCCAGCACTCTGACCAGCACCTTACAGTGTGCAGGCACAGCGTTGGGACCCAAGTCCTTGGCTTGGACATACACCTGGTACACTGGGCTCTCTTCATAGTCCAGCTCGCCGCTCACCTCTAGCCGGCCGGTGCGAGGCGACAGTCCGAAGAGCTCTCGAGCCCTGGGAGAAATGTGACTGCTAAATGAGTACACGACCTCGCCATTCTGGCCTTCATCGGGGTCGGTGGCGTTGAGCTGGATCACTAGGGTGCCAGGGGGTGAATTCTCTGGTAGGGAAACAGTGTAGACGGGTTGGTCGAACGCGGGCACATTGTCGTTGGAGTCGAGCACTCGGATGGTGAGCAAGGCCGTGCCAGTGCGCTGCTGTTGGGGGGGCAGGCCGACTCCCCCACCGCCTCCTCCTCCTTCCCCTCCTCCTCCCCCTCCTCCCCCGTCCACCGCGGTCAGCACGTAGCGGTGCACCGCTTGCTGTTCTCGGTCCAGTGGCTTCTCCAGCACCAGCTCGGCGAATCGGTTGCCATCTCCCTGGGTCTGCACGTCTAGCGAGAAGTAACTATTCGGGGTTATCTCATAGTCTCGCAATGAGTTGGTCCCCACGTCTGGGTCGAAGGCGCTCTCCAAGGGAAAGCGGGTGCCTGGCGTGGCGCTCTCCGAGATCTCCACTGTCAGGTCCGGCTCCGGGAAGGAGGGAGGGTTGTCATTGATGTCCAGCACTTCGATCTCCACTCGGAATAGCTCCAGCGGATTCTCCAGGAAGACCTCCAGGTGCAGGACACAAGAGGGACTCTGCTTGCAGATCTGCTCGCGGTCTATCTTTTCGTTTACGTACAGAACCCCGGTCTCCAGATTGAGGTCCAAGTAAGGGGTCCGTGAGTTGGCCACAGTCTGAAACCTGCGAGCTGAAAGTTTTGTAATGTCCAAGCCCAGATCTTCAGCGATATTCCCCACGAAAGTGCCATGTTCCTGCTCCTCCTGCACTGTGTAATGAAGCTGGGAAAAGACTCCGTCCACCATCCAGAGCAAGGCAAAGAATAACAGCACAATCATCTCCAAAAGGAAAGGAAGCCGCTCCCCCGTAGCCAGCCAGCCACCCGATTACCTCCCTAACCACCAAAAAATAATAATCTCAAACATATAAATTAAATAGTATGCTACGGGGGGGGGGCTTTTGTGGCTGTCTTAAAATTGTTATTCCTTTCACTACATTTTAGAGCTTCCCCAAATCCAGCCTCATTTTTCAGTCTTAACGCAGGAAGGGTGACAGATGTCCCCTCTGCTCAGATGTAGTCTTCCCACTGACCAATTAATAAAATAACGAGAATGCAATAGTCAGCCTCCTTTATTCCGACAGTCTTGGCGCAACGCGGCGCTGGCAAATCCCAAGGAGGAAATTTCGATATTTCAAGACTGTCCTAGGTTTGTCTTCTTTCTGATAGGAGGAGAACGTGGAGGAGGAAGAAGAGGAGGAGGAAGATGAAGAGGAAGAGAAGGAAGAGGAGATGCTGCCGGCACCGCTGAGCATGCCTCTTGATGTCAATGGCTTGCAAACGCGAGCGGACTTAAAGACAGCGAGAGAATTTTGTGCCGGAGAAACACCGAGCCTTTCTGCAGCATAAAACTTTCATTCTCTTCCTTTCTCCGGATGGACGTTCCTCTTGACATTTCCTCCCCTCCTCGGCTCTATTTGCAATTCTTGGCTTTCATAGTCTTCTTGTCTGTGTCCTCGATCCAACCGTCCCTTGCTTTGCTGTAAACACAGCGAGCGGTTTCTTTTCTGCTGTTTCCTTCCCGAGCCTTTCCCCTCTAACCTGCCTCTTTTCCTTTCAGTCCATCCTGCCTCCTGCTTCAGCCTTAAAGCCTGTGTTCTCGGCTGGCAGTTTCTGAGCTCCGAGCGCTCCGCTTCTCTGTTTTTGCGCAGCGCCCTCGTTCTGCCAACCAATCGCAGAGGAGCACCACCCACTGAGCGACTACTCATTGGCGAGAGTGGCCGTCAAGTAGATACGTCACGCGGCAGCCAGGAGGGGCGGGGCAGAACTCTCGCCTTGGCTGCCCGAGTGAGTGTGAGTGTGAGAGCGAGAACAGCCCGCAGGTCCCGAGGCGCTTGCTGGGGACTCTGCCGCGGAAAGTTCCCAGTCCCCAGCCGCAGGTAATGGGTAGGGAATAAGAGAGGTTCCCCTGTTTGCATCAGCAAATACGAAAACATGATAGCAACAGCTGCGGTAGCCTCTCCAAGGAGCGGGGTTTCCAGTGACGCTAACATTCCTTTTCCTTTAAGGTGTTTTCCCTGCTGCTGGTCGTGGAAAGAAATCACCAAGAAGGGGGGAAAGTTGCCTTGGGGCCATAGTCATCAGGGTTTGCCTAATGAAGGGACTCTGGCTGAGATGCGCGCGGACAATTTAAATGCGGACATAAAATGGCATGTGTCAATCAGAGCAGGAGGCTCCGTAGGGGGGGGTGTGGGGAGGGTAGAAGAGGCTGAAATGGGAGGGCGGAGGTGAATTCCCCTGTAAAGCGGAGGGATTCAAACCATGGGACGTGGGGTGACAGCTTCTGTAGACGGGTAGATGATTGGACGTCTGCCCACCTAAAGTCTAACCACAAAATGCTTACCTAGTAGGTTAACTCGTTTGGGGACATTGTTTCAAACTGTGAAGACCCTAGTCAAGGACTGGGGTCTTGGTGGTAGCTTTTACATAGGAGCCCGCCATCGTCAGCCCCTACTATAAAGCACCAGTTCCAGCACCACCCATTGCTGCTAGGCGCTTGCAATATCCCTGCGCCTCGCCTGGCCTCGCGCCAGGCAGCGGTGGGGAGCGCGGGCTTTTATTTTATTTGTCTGATTTTATTTTATTTTTTTAAAAATTTCTCTTACAGTTGACAATCCATCCCTATCTCCATACTAGAGGGGGTGGGGAGGGTCCATGTCCAGTCTGGGAACAGCTCTCTGGAGAATGACCGTGGGGTGGACGCTAGGGCGGGAGGGGCGGTGAGCCGCGCGGTGCACACGAACAGGAGCATCGAGTGTGCACCGCTGCGGGAATCCACAGACATGTTTCACAATCCTGGTGCTGGCCTTGGTCCGCTGTGACCTCAAGCTCAGCTCGGTGCGAGTCCCCGGGGAGCAGCCCCAGGATTCTGAGCGACGCGCTTGACTAGCCGCGGGTGCCCACTCGCGAGGTGCATCCACATACCCAGTTCTCTTGAAGTTATAAGGCGGCGCAAACGAACTCTGCGTTGCTGGGTGCGAGAGAGTGAGTTTAATGCCCATTCTCCAAGGATAAATGTGGAAGTGAACGCTTTAATACTAATCAACGGGCTTTCACACGGAATAGGTTGTTTATTTTCTTGATCCGGCCCCTTAAGTCAAAAACTGGACCCTGGAGGCTTTCTGGTAATGAACGACCCAAGAGTAACACCACTGGAACCTAAGGGAAGGTTTCTTGTCCACCCCCTAAGGTGCTTTTACAGTGCCTTCGGGCAGGGAAATAGGAGGTGCGCGTCCCCACGCGTGACTGACACCAAGGCATGCTTCGAGCAGTCCTGAGAGTCCGTGTTTAACGGCCAGTTTCCCTAGTCCTAGCGGCTCTTGCTGAGAGAAGGGTCTACCTTTAAGCGGGTAGCTGGAAAAGGAGCCACCAAACATGGCTAAGCCTTTTCCAGCTGCAGTGAATTGACCATTCGCCAAACCCAAGCTCAAACCGCTGCAGTTTAAAATGATTTTAGCGTCACATCTGCGGCGGAGAACGGAGCGGCAGAGCAGAAAAAGGACCTGTGGATCAATGAAAAGGGGCTCGTAGTGTATCCGAATATTAATACACTGTGGCCATCTGTGCTTCCCGCCCCTCCTCCCTCCTTCAGATCTACGGCGTTAAAATGTAATTTTTCTAGCTCCCCAAGCTGACTCATCAGAAACCTACAGCCCTGTAAAAATAAGAAGGAGATGAAATAAAACACGACGGCAATGTTTTAATATGTTTATTGGTACTTGGGGAACACTTGTGTGTGTGCATGTTTACGTGTGAGAGACGTGCTGCGGAATGACAGTGCAGAAGCAAATGTGCCGGGGGAGAGGGCTTACCTCTCAGGAAGGAGCTTGAAGTTTGAGCTGACTTAGGGCGTTTGCAGAAAGCCAGCGATCTTCCCGAGGTGGGGATGAGAACGTGGAGAGATGGCCAGATTTCCCTGTAAATAATCAGTGCACCCACCGTAACACTTGAGCTGCTTTTTTTTTTCTCTTTCTTTTGGTGGCAGCTGTGTGTCTGAATGGAGACCTTCTCCAGAAACGTGGGTTACAGGCGTCTCCTAGCGGCGAAAGCGGCATAATGCAAGCGAGATAATTCTGTTGGTGGAGCCCGCCTTCCCTTCGGAAGGGCTTGCCTGTTGGGGGCTCTGCTGGATTTCACAGGTCACAGAGGCTGGAGTCCAAGCCAGCAATGCAAAGCCAGGCTCCTCCACAGGTCTGGCCTCGCTGGCTTTTAGTCTCTGAGGCGCCAGCACCTGGACCAAAGGGGGTGACAATAGAGTCTTCGTAGTCAAATAAAAGCGATCCAGCCCCTCTGCTTTCCCTGAGAAAACTCCATCCAAGGAAGATTGCAAGAACAGTTTGTTCACATCCAACATTTGCAGGTGGGCATTGTAGTAAAGTCTTTAAAAGAAAGCGATCCTGTGGTTTTGAACTCAAAAGTAGTACTTAAAATTGTCCTTTCAAAGCTGCCTTTTGAGCCTAACATGTACGCTTTCTGTCTTAGTTATTAAGCAGATACCTTCCTCCTCTATCTCTCATAATCGTATCCCCCACCCTAGTTTGTCTCGGTATTTAGTAAAGTCACAGCTATAGACACAGCAGTCTGGGAGAGGAGGTGGCTTCTTTGAAGTATGGAGAAGTGAGTGTACTTTGTCCCTGAACTCTGCTTTACCGACATACTGTGGGAGAAGCAAATGTGTGCATGTAATCTTGCAATCTTCCTCTCTTGGCCTCTGCACCCAAGCAGCGCCTGCTCTCTGTGCCACACCAAACTGCATGCCAGTACTGGACGGAGTGTTTAAATAATCATTTGGAAGGAGAATATAAAAATCAGTTTTCATGAAATTCTTGGTTTATTTATGAATCGGGTAATGCATTACATATATAATTTCTGCCTAAAAGAGGCAGAAATAAAAGGGCACCAAGAGCATGGTAACTCAATAATAGGATTGCCTTTTTCTCTTCTACCTCTTGCTGGAGAAGGCAGGAGAGACAGATCTGTTAACTAGCTTTTAGATAAATGAGTGTTTGCTGTGATTCAATGTGACTCCAAAGAAATCGGTTCTAAAATCCTTATTACTGCACCGTGCTCAGAGCTTTGAGGGAAAAATCTGAAGTTTTGTCATTTTGTAAGACTTGGAAGGAATAGTTTTAAATGCATCGATAAGGATGGTTTCAAAAGCTAAGTAACACCAGGATTGAGCTGGATGCTTCCCTGCATGTGCCACTCCTAAGAAGGCCAATCCAGAGGATAAATGCCAAGGGCCTGGCACTGTTGCACATTGTAGAGCTATCCAAAAAATAGGTTCTTATGCACTCGCTCTACACAACTTAAGGGGAGGGCAAGAAGTCCTCAGAGCTGAGCTCACAAACACAATACTACCTCCATTTCCTTGTAGCAAAGGGTGGGTGTGTATCAGAGTTTTGGGAAAGATTTTTACTGTATTTTACTAGACTTATTTAAGTGACTAGTAACTGTGGAAGGCTTTGAACACAACAGAAAACAAATCAGCTAGTCCTTATTCTTCGGACTAGGAATGCCAGATATTCCTCTAAGTTCTACTCTCCTGATATTCAAAGCAGAAATGTACGTCTACACTTTGTTTAACCTAGTAAATATTGGTTGGCTTCACACTGCAGCATCTTTCCATTCGTCCAATAGGGCCAGTATTTTGTTAAACGCTAAACAGTGAATTAAAAGCACTGGATGGGCTGAAGCAGGCCTCTAATGTAAAATGACAAATTGCACTTAAGCAATACATGAGCAAGAAAATGATTTATGGATTTTTACAATGGTCTGAGCAAATGAAAGCAACATGAATTATACATCCTAATGCTCCAGATATCATTTTTCTAATAATACCTTTTCAGTTCAGATACTATACCCTCTTTATTATAAGAGAAATTGATCAGGGGTATTTTTAAATTAGGCAATAGCTTTTGATAGTGGTGCCAAATATATAGAGGTGTATAATTTCCCTTGGTTTGGGGATGGGAGTAAGGAACACCAAACAAGCATTTTTTTCAGGTCCTTACACATTGTTTTTAGAAGAGCCTTTTGAACACTTATACTGTCCCACCATCTTCTCAAGGCAAGGCAACAGCTCTGACTTAGAATTGCCGCCTGACCCTTTCTGAAAATTCAGAATCACTCACCCCTTTCCCTCATTGTACTGAATATCAAAGAGTCTGATTTCTAAATGTCTCTTGGCTTCTCTGTGTTCTTTTTATCCTATCTTTTTTATGCTAGAAAATTGTGTTTGGAGATTCATGTAAATTAATGAAATGTTCATGCAGCTTAGCCTCTCTCTCTCTCTCTCTCTCTCTCTCTCTCTCTCTCTCTCTCTCTCTCTCTCTCTCTCTGTGTGTGTTGGGAGAACACTATGAACAAAACGCATTTCATGAAGTGCTTCAAATTCCCTTAAGAATCAGATAAACTTTTACATGATACTAGCATTTTGAGAATGCTTAGTGATGAGAATTAGCTGCAGCACTTTCATTAAGCAGTTTGTAACTTTAGAGTGTGTCTTTCTTGGTGCTGTATATTGTCAGTGAAATAACCTCTGCTGGGCTGCATATTAAACCAAAGGCAACTGCTAATCACCCAGAGGCCTCTCAAGTCATATTACTAAGCGTCATCTTAATTATCTAGTATCATTAAAAAAGAAGAAGAAAAGAAAGAAAGGAAGAAAGAAAAAGAAAGAAATAAAAAAAACACTGAATCCCAATTTCTGCCTTTGACAACATTAATAACCACTCTTACTAAAAGATTACTGAAATCAATGGTGTGATTAGGATTGTAAATAAGAGCTACAAGACATCAGATTTTAAAAGCCATCTGCTCCACTAGCAGGGAGATGTGTAGATTTTACTGATGGGACCCAGAGGCAGAAAATGAAGCTTCAAACACTAGGGTCGATACAGAACAATTTCAAAAATTAATTGCGAGTCTTGATTAAGTTTATATGAGCAAGAGAGAAATTCAGAAAGAGCCCTCCTCTCTCTCCTCCCCAGTGGCATGACTTCTTATTTGACACAGACAGAAAGCCCACGGAGTCCCAGCTTTTGCTAAGGAAATATAAATTGTTTTCTTAGCAGAAACCCCTTGGTCTTATCAACAGAGAATGAGATGACTTGAACAGTGATTGAGGTTACAAGTCACACAACTCTGTCCTGAATCATTTGAAAATAATCTTATAGACAGGGACCATGGAAGTAATACCCAAAGTGGCTTCAAAAATGCATTAATAATTAGAATTGCACCAATAAATTACGGCACACGGTAAAGTGAACACTTCAATAAAGAGTATCACTCTGTTTTCCCTGACTTGTTAGTGAAACCCATAATACAAGGAGACTTGTTTTCTATGCTATCCTTTTTAAGTGTTAATAATGTAGTATATTCTTCCATGCTTTATTCTATTGCATTTTTGGATATATTTAGATGAACGTTACTAATGTTTTTAAACCATGTACAAAGTTTTGTTATGACATTTGCTCTCCTCAACCTCTGGAACTATATTCATCCCTACCTTTTGAACAAGGCCATAAAGGATGATCATATGCAATCAGCACATGAGACTACAATTCAAGTCCAGGTCTTCTGATATTCACATCCAGAATCATTTTACTGTCACATGATATTCGAAGTTTATTGATTTTTTTTTGTTTGTTTTTTTGAGACATAGTCTCACTATGTTGTCCTGACTGGCCTGGAACTCACTAAGTAGAGGAAGCTAAACTCAGATTCCATCAGTCTCTGCCTTTTTTAGTGCTGGGATCAAAGGCATGTGCCACGGTGGTATTTCCAAAGCCCATTTGGATGGGTGAAGTTAATGGAGAAAATAAAGAAGAGTGATTGGATTTAGTTATGCATATCTTTCATGTCTTGAACTGATGTCACTTTTAATCCTACTCTAGTCAAAAAGCAAATTTACTAGTGAGAAATTTAAGGCGAATTTTTTTTGTCTTTTAAATTTTATCACTGAATCAAATTGAACGTATTTTCTTAAAAAGAGGGATTATAAGCAGTTGCCTTCTTCTTGTGAGATTCATCTTGTGAGATTTTAATAAAGAAACATGGAGTTGATTAAGCAAATGTGTCCAAAAGGAAGCCATCTCTGGTTCATATGTTATTAGAAATTAATAGGCAGGTTGACCAAGGACCTTGGTAGCGTTTTTTGTTCTCTCAGTTCAACAGAGGTTAAGACAAAAGAAAAACAAGATATTTGCCAGCTTTAAACAATGTCAGTACTATTGTTAATTTTCTTTACATTTGTAAACTAGTCTTTAATTTAAAAAATAAAGTTTTGTTAGGAACATTCATACTTTATTTTACAGTAATTTCTTCAATTGTGCTTTGAAAACTTTTACTCATTAAAATTTTTAAATTAAGTGTGTTTATTTGAAATTTCATGTTGTGTCCAGAAAAATATAATGAAACCATCTTAAATCTTAAAAAAAAAAAGAGTAATCAAGGTATGTGGCATTTGTAGTCATTTTCTTTGTACAAGCTAACAAGGATAAATTGTCACATTTCCTTTAGAAGTATACTTAGTAATTCAGACTGTAAACAATGGTTCTTGACTCAGTAACTCCTCTCCTTGCTTCTGGTGCTCTCTCAACTGTGGCAAGAGATAATGTGGCGCATAGCAGGGACCAGAGCCTCAGGAACTGAAACAACTTAGGCTCAGTCCCTTGCTTCCTCAAATACTTGAATTTTACCAAACTTCTTAAATTCTTTGAAGTCCTTTAAGAAAATTCTCTTTCCTTTCAAATCCTTATGACAATGTGATGTGCTATTAAACTTGTTAATCTGAAATGACACATGCAAATGACTTGTAAAGGTTCACAAGGAGGCCCCCCATTATATGTTTTTAGTGCATAGTAACACAGGTTCTGAACTGAGTAGCCAATTTACTGATATTTCCTGAGAAAAATTGACACTAATTCCTCCAAATTTTATTTCTTTATGTAACAGAAACTATTTACTAAACAGGCACAAAAACTCTTTTGCACTGTACACATTTTACAGGAAATTATAATTTGATTTTGAAGACTACAAGCAAATAAATAGATAAGGTCTATACTAATTAAATATAAGCTTCAAATCATGAAAATCAGTTAAAAGCCTTTTCTAACATCTTATTGCCATGTTTTATATTTATATTGCTTTCCTATGGAAAAAATAAAATTCTCCTTAAGTTTAAATTTGTACAATGAAGCTGATTAAGTATATATTAAAACATTTGTTTTGAAAGGGAGGTGGTTAAATGATGAATTAAATATTTTATTAGCCCCATATTTGTTGACATTTTAGGATCACAGTACTATACTGTTGTTTAATATTCACTTATTTTTATTCTAGTTCCTTTGCTGACTAGTACTTAAAATTCTCAAAATTAAAAACATATTGGTCGAAAAAGAATGTGATAAAATGCAAGTTGGAAAGAATGCCTCTTTCTCTTCTTCGAAATCCTGATGAGTTTGGCTTTCTTTTTTGGCACTCTCTTACTATTTTCTTGATGCTACTGAACATATTAGCATTCCACTTTACTGCATCTTACAACTAGAGAAGCAAAGACTCAAATTATGCACAGAAGCTAATGTTATGCAAATTCTTAGTACTGAAAGAAAATTAATGTTAGTCATGGATCTATGTCTCAGGGACTCCACAATCAGCGTGATAAATCATATATATGAGTAAAAGAGTCGGAAACATTAAAAACGAGAAAAAATAAAACATAATGACTATCAACACTGTATGTGGAACAAAGATTGAAAACAATAAACCAATCAGATATTTCTTGAGGAGAGCATCTTGTGTGGTCTCAAAGGAAGCTGTAACACACAATGGTGTAAACAGATAAACAAAATCAGATTAGTGCCATTCGCACCATAGGAAGTAAAGGTGGAGATGGCAGCAAGATTTTCTGGAGAGAGCCTCACAGTGAGCTCTTCACATGAGGCAATGTCCTGACTTGCACCAGTCCCTTACATCTATGATGTCAGCCACCCTCAATTATGCCTCTTTGGGTTGATCCCTTCCCCCGTCCAACTCTCCATTTCATCAAATATAATATCAAGGATGATAGGTGAGATTCTTATTCAAAACAGCACAACTTGTTGTTCTTGGTGTACTGTGGTTTAAAAGCTAAGATTCCTACAAAAACCTGAGGTTACTTACTGTCCAAGAGTGTATCTGGGATGTTTGGCTACTTTTCCTAATTTAGTAGCAAAGTGACAATTGCTGAGTTTCCAAAAACAAATTATTTTCTTCTTCTGTCATAATATACAGAGAATCATCAAATTTAACAAGACACACAGGTATTAAGCAGGACAATATGAGAAAGAGAGAAGTATTGTTTAAAAACACAGACACCAAGTAGCATTCACTTGGATGAAGATTTAATGAAGTATTGGCTACCTAACATTTTAACATCTACTATTTTTTATATTAAAAGATAGTTCTGGATATTATAATTGATTCCACAAGCTGTGCTTTTACTAATAATGTATATCTGATAGGAAGTTTTATAAGTTAGTGAGTTCAAATAAAACTTCCAAAGCTTTAAAAGAAAAGGTTTTATACAAGTGTGTTGAAACCAAGTTATCCCTTTCCTGTTAAAAGATTTATTTCTTGTATGCCTCTTCACTACATGCTTGCAGTGCCTATACAGGCCAGAAGAGGGTGTTGGATCCCCTGGAACTGGAGTTATAGATGATTGTACTATAATAATTTTTCAACATAGGGCAGTGATATCTTAAAAAGCAAATTTAATTGCTTAGTCTATTCAAAGCAACGTCTGGAACTTCAAGGCGATGTGCAGAGACCATGGTCTAGCTTCAGTGTTCTTCATTTTGCTGATGGAGACAATTTCAGTTTGAAAGAGCATAGGTGCACACACACACACACACACACACACACACACACACAC
>NC_022009.1:96844594-96884782 GCF_000317375.1 Microtus ochrogaster | reverse complement strand
ACCCACCTATGTTCTAAGCTATGAGCCCAAGCAGTTTGTTTATTACTTAACCAATGAAATCAACAGATTGATATATGACACTCCCACATCATTATGAAACTTGGATTTTTAAAAAAAAAAATAACATGTGATTGGTGTTTTCTCTGCATGTACATCAGTATGAGGGTGTTGTTTCCCCTGGACAGTTACAGACAATTCGGAGCCACTGTGTAGGTGCTGGGAATTTAACCCAGGACATCTAGAAAAACAGTCAGTTGTATTACCTGCTGAGACATGAAGCTTGGCGATTCTCATCTCTATAGTTAAGATATGATTGTTAATACTATCAAGATAGAAGGTAATAGTGAAAGCTCACGGGAGAATAGTTTGGGTAATAAGAATAATGCAAATGTTTAAATGAAAAATAACTGCAAATATTAAAATGGTTTTGGAAAATAAACTTCATAGTTAAGCTACATTCTTATAAAGTATTACTGGATCTGTGAAGCATAATAGATTCCACAAATTCAGACATTTCCACTTTTCCACGTTTGTTTATGTTAGGAGAGAACTTCATAATATTGCAGAAAGAATGACTTAGATTTTATTTTGTAGAACATGAACGAATGAATTCCAGATGGGTTTGACCACCATTTAAAATATTTAACTATAGAACAGGTGAATATTTATAGTATTAAACGTTATAAAATCTCAGGCATGTTTCTTAAATCCGGGTTTAACCTTGTGTCTTTCATAGCTACTCTGGAAAACAGGAAGCGAGCTCAACCCATCCCAAGCCCAAACCACCAAGATATGTGAAATTCATACAGCAGAAATAATGAGATTTTCTGATAAGAGATATGGAATGAAAAATAGTTCTGCCCGGCAATCATTTCCAGATCATCCTTCTCACTGAACACTGCCGACCTTGGAGACTGCGGGACATGCAGAAAAGCGTACTGAGGTCTTGCAATTTTGGAAGTCTCCTTTGAAAGTAAGTCACTTTACCTCCATACAGAACAGTGTATGGGAAACTGTTAGTCTTCTGAAAGTTTTCAACATAATTTCTCTTCTTTTTTTGATGACTACCTTTGTTATATGATAATTCCTTGCACATATGTTATTGGGTGCTGGGGTCCCAGAAAGGCTAGAGTTAAATTGATGTAAGCCTAAACAGTAAGTATAGGCTGAGACTCCACGGCGAGAAGCTCTGATAAATGGAGGTTGATGTTTCCGACATGCCTGAATGGTTTTGACTAAGTTGTCTCTTGACTGGAAATCTCAAGAACTGAATTTTTCTGGGTATCTGTTTCTTCCTCTTTATTTGATTGAATATATGTTTATCTATGATTAAGACACATGCAATTATGTTCATTTCATTAGTGCCAGGGATGAAAAACTGGTTTATGCCAGAACACATGGTCTGATTACTTAAGGAACTTCATTGATCTTTATCATCATTAGCATTATCAATAACATGTTGAAAATCAGAAATATTTTACAGAATCAAGCTATGTTAATATAGGAATACTAGAATTCTTTTTTTTTTTTTTACTATAAAAGAGAAAGAAAAAGAAAGAAATACCCTTCATTTTCCCTCAAAGTTTATGGTTTGAGTTTAACTGATCATAAGCACAGTGTTCTTTAGGCATTTGTCAGAGGCAGAGCACAGTAAGCTTAATCCAAACTTTCTCAAAGGTATCAGGCTTCAAGATGATAAATCAGTAGGTATTGTGTTATTATAAATAATCAGCCAAGTATAAAATTTTTGTGCTCAAAGCAAGGGAGTTTTAAGGATTGTAAGTTCTTGTTTCACTCTTAGTTGGCTGACTGTAAGAACACTTTCATTTATATCTTTGCTCTCAAATTGAATCCATAAATGTGAAGGCAAATTTGACATGTCAAACGAGGAATGCAATAAGTCTTAAAATGTTTTAGCTTAATATTTATTAGGTAAATACAAAAGAAATAATAAAGCTATGGCATTTAACATCTACTTCCTATTATTATGGTGATGTCTTGAATGACTGCTGGTCACCTTGTCTCTTTGGTATTTTGTTATGTCAGGTGCATGAGTGAAACTACTTCTAGATAAGAAAGAGGAGCTGTAGTTCAGTGAGTTATAGGTGGCAGTATACACAGGAAAACTGCATGTGTTACAGCACAGGGGCATTCTGTTTTCCATTGGTTAACTTTTTTTATTCATTTCTCTTAGATTTGGATTTTAACCCAGGACTTCATATATATAAGCTAAGAATATACTCTTTGATCAACAACCTCAGCCTTGGTTGGCAGCTAGATATTTAATATTATTGTAGATCGTGACTTTTAACATTAGTATATCAAAAAAGAAAGAAAAAAGAAAAGGAAAAGAGAGAGGAAAAGAAAGAGAGGTCGATCACACAAAATTTGTGTGTGTTATTGAGGTATATTTTAAATATCAGGGTATTTTCTGAATGAAGCATTCTTAGGAACCTTTACTAAATACTTTTGAAAGTCATTATACATATATCAGCAAAAGCATATTCATCTGTCAGCAGAGCCAATACTAAGAGAATTTAAAGCAATTATCCATCATCAGTAACAGGTCTCTTTCCTGTCTGGGTCACTGTTCAAATGTCACAATCAAATGTGATTTTGTTGGTCATTTTAATAGCAAAATCCCTACTGCCCTACTGATTTATTATCTTGAAGTCTGATTCCTCTTAAAAAAAAAAAAAAAAAAAGCTAAGCACACACTTTCTGCTCTCTGTCCCCCAGCACACATGCTGATAATTTTATGGTAATAAATTTATACAATGTAAAGAAACAGAATAAACATTAAGATGACAACTGAAAGCTACTGGCTAGCATCCCAAGAGATTAAGGTGAGCTAGTGGAAGAGTGCATGGTACCTCTTTCCTTCCAGATCACAGAACACAGGCAAAGGTCTCATGAAAGCAATGAGAGCAGACTGAGAGAAAACATAGCAGACTGGGTAAGATTCAGATACACACATTGTATTGTATGCTCTGCTCCTGACTTTTTCTCCCTATTTTGAACAATTTGAAATGTCTTGCTCCCTTCTCCTTTACACAGTGGTCCTGCCCCTAATTCCAGCTCTTTGTGCACACAAAAGAAAGGGGGAACTTTCCTCACAGGGTTGCATACTATTATCTGTGAGAAGTAAACAATATTTTTGTTTTAATTGTGTTTTATTGAATGTTTTTTTTTTAAATTTGGTTCGTGATTTGTGTTCTCTGCAATTTGCTTTTCCATTTCAGCACATTCAATGAATTCAATTTTTAGCTCATTTTCAGTTTATGATTTTCAAATAGATATGTGTTTGCTTTTTTATTTGTATATTTACATGTGTGCATGTAGTGTGTTAGTCATTTTTCACATTGTATGTATATGTAGTGTATATGGGTGTGTGTGTGTGTGTGTGTGTGTGTGTGTGTGTGTATAGAGCCCTATGTGTATGTGCAGAGACCAAAGGAGTACTTTGACTGTACTATTCTGTTGGTATCCACATTATTCCCCCTAGAGCTCACTGATGCCCTAGACTGGCAAGCCAGCAGGCTTATAGGTGAATTGTATTTCCAGACTTGTACATGGGTGCTAGGCATCTGAATTGAGTTCCTAATGTTTGCACAGCAGGTATTCCTACCCACTGCGATATCCTCTCAGCTCTACATTTATTTTTAAATTAAGTTTATTTTAGTTGATGCCTGAGATCGTAAAAATTTAAGTATTTATAGACTATCAAGTGAAGATGTGAGTTTTCATACTTTTGTGCAATCTTTAGTGTCTATGTTGGGCTGAACACATCTAGGTACTCAAGAAATTGTCCTTTTTTATAGCAACCTCTTTTCTTCTTCTGGATTTTTGAGATATGCAGTACATTGTTGGAATTATGCTCTGTGCATGCTGCCTTTCAAGTTGTCTCATTTGCTTACTACTTGGGCAAATCCATAAACCTTACTAAATCTATGAAATCAGCATACTATAAAGATATCCAAACAGGAATTGTTTCTTCAGTTATCCTTCACTCATTTTCCCAGCCATTAGGGACTCAAACCTTGGGTTTTTCATGAACACTTTAAGAAAATGGTCTATTGTTAAATTTTATGTTATAATACTGCAGCATGTAGAGGTCTTGAATATGCTTCAGTGTTTAGATTTGAAAACAGATGCCGTCCTTGAGGACAGCAATCCCCAGAACAATAACCACTAACCCCTAACCCCTGCACCTATGCTCAATAGTCTACAATGCTGATTAGAACTTCGTTAGGTGTGAAAAGTTGAAATGTTGCTGATTCCAGCCCTTATTACGTTAGACTATCTTTAGTCCCCTTAATAGCATGCACTGAACACTTCTCCTTCTGTTCTACCACACTTCTAATTATCATCTGAATCCTTTTGGCTTCAGACAACGAACAGAAAAGGTAAGTATGTCATCAGCTGGTATCTGAAACCTCTGGTAAAGATTTTCCTGCTTCACTGTGACCCATCTACCTGTTATCCCCCGAACATACTTGAAAAGTACCTTTACATATAACTTTCTTTTGTTTAGTTAAGTATAAAATTGTTTCCACATTGGATAATGTTATTTGAGACGTCCAAAGCCATTTTCTTCCCACCATTCCTTTTAACTCAAGAAGAAATCATTATTTCATATAGATAAGAACTGTGTTTATTTCTACCGCTTTTAGAGACATCAACCAACTTCATATACACTGAGTCAAGTTTATTTTTAATGTAAAGTAAAACCATGAAGATTAGATAAAATAGGAGATCATTTCTCTTTGAGTTGGAGACATCAATCACTCAGACAAGGATTTGGTTGGTCCTGTCTTTACCTGATATCCCTAAGTCAAGCAGCAAGAGTGGAGGTCCTTGCATAGAAAATGAACATTATGCCCAAAGTCAGCACAGTCTCAATGCGTGTCACTCTAAGAAGCATTTATCAATAGCAGGCTGGGACATCAGTCTTTCCCTCTACTCATGCCTGGATTAAAACTATAATACAAGTACAACTGACTTAGTTTGCATATGTTATAACTTATGGAAAATATCATCTCATTAGGCTGAACCTACATGAGTCTATAATAGTAATGCAGGGGGCTGGAGAGATGGCTCAGCGGTGAAGAGCACTGACTGCTCTTCCAGAGGACCTGGGTTCAATTCCCAGAACCCACATGGCAGCTCACAACTGTCTGAAGATCCAGTTCCAATGCACATAAAATAAAGTTAAATAAACCATAAGAAATATTTAAAAATAATAGTAATGCAGGCATCAGGACCTTCACAATTATGAACACATGTTTACATTGTAGAAAATAAACTAATAACTTGTAATTCAATTTGAAATAAATAATGAAAAACCCTTTGCTTGCTCAATGAATTCATTCTTTCTGCAAATATATCGAACATTTTCAATATTGTCAAAATTCTTGATCTGTTAATGAACAATGCTTATGCCTTTGTGAGGGTATGTTTGAACAGATAGGGCAAAATGTAAATGTGCTCACTAAATAAATGAGATAGTTTCCTAAAAGGTAAAATGTGCCATGAATAATTGAAAATTTAGGTAAAAGGCGTGTATGAATATGAAATTACATACTCTAGGTGCCAGAGAGATGGGTAAATACTTAAAAGCAGTAGTGACGACAAGAGTTCAGATCCCAATACACATTTAACTGTTTTGCCCAAATCCGTGAAGTCCCCCAAAAGCCAACAAGGAGACCAAGGCCCATAAGTAAAAGCAAAGAACCTTTATTTTAAGCAAGTTTGCAAACTCAGTCTCCTGGCATGCCCAATGTATTGGAATAAACAGAGAGTCCAGAGCTCAGTCAGAATTGGGTTTTTATAGTAGTAAAGGTGGGGGTGAGCAGTTTCTGAGGTTCAGGACCTTTGACTAGCTGACATTTATCTAGGGGTGTCCTGATGAGTGTGTGCTGGCAGGTGGTCCTATCTACAGCAGTTGGAATGTTAGGCATTTCCTTTGGATGGTCTGTTCTTGGGTGGTGCTCAGGTAATCTTACCTTGTGGATCCTCCTGCAGCCAGGTATTGCTTCAGGGTAAACTACTGAGATTCAGGCCTCTTATTAAATCTATTGCTGGCTGAGTCCTACTCTGGCAAGAGACAATGGTTGAAAGGAAAGAACTTCCTCTGGGTGATCTGTTCATATTTAGCTTATCATGGCCGGCCCCTACAATAACAAGGCAGGCATCCTGCACATACCTGTCGCACCAACTCCAGGGGAGTCTGGAGGATTGATGGCTCCAAGCACAGCTGAAAAAATTCAAGTTTCAGGTTCAGAAAGAGATCTGCCTTAAGGAACAGCCACGTGGTGATAGACGAGGACATCTGATGTCCTCTCCTAAGCTCTGCGCCCATGAATACACATGTACAGATAAATACACATGTGCATGTGTACACACACACATACACACAGAGAGATTTAACAGTTAAGGACCTCTAAATTTCTGAGGTTTAAAACACCGAGATGAGGTTTAGAGAAGAAGTGGACAATGATTTTCATTGAGAACAAAAAATCACACATTAGGAGACAGATACTATATTGTCATATTTTGTTGTTTGTTTTTTGTTTGTTTTAGTATTTGCTTCATGAGTTGCTTTAAGGTTGATTTCACAATAGACACTAAATTGAATCTTTTCCCATCAGGTAGTTTGCCCTAAATACAGAAATTACAGAGAACCATGGATATAACTGTGTCACTCTGATGACAAAATGTCTTTTAAAGAAAGGATAAGACTGTCTGACTATACAATAGGCTTCCATTTTGTTTTGTTTTATTTTAGTGTGCTTTTATATTTTTTTTAACAGAAACAGAAGGTAGTTTTTCAGAATGCATCAGGGGAGGCAAACGTTGATTTAGGGAGCTGAGTGCCTAGAGAGGATCTTTAAGGACTTCCATGCTTACCTTAACAAAACACTTATTTTCCTTGGGGAGTTGTTAGACAATGAAATAAAAGTAAAGGAATTAAAAGCTAAGAAGAATCTAGTTATTGTTTGGTCAAATGAATTTCATGGAGAACTGGCAGTGAGCTGTGTCATTATCCCCACTCTAAGAGACATTGATTGTCTCTTGCCAAAATCTGATTTTCAGTCTACTGGGAATGAAAAGGCTTAAAGACACTGCCACATGTCAATATGATGGGCACTTCTAGAATGGACTGTGTGATATGAGTGTTTCTTGTATACTCTTGGTAAGGTTTCTCTTATTTCAGTTAACCCTGTAATAAATAAGTGGTGGTCTTAAAAGAAGCCAAGGTCTGTGCAAGCAAAATCTGTAATTACAAAGAATGGCGCCTCACTGCAGAAATACGAGCATTTTACCAACATGCATGTGTGTGTGTGTGTGCATGTATGCATATATTTTGTGGTATCTTGCTCAATCTATATACTGTTACCTATATGAATGTTTTCAGGTTTGGTCATTTCGTATTGGATCTCTTTATTAAAAACATCCTACTTTCCATGCTAAGACGTAATTGTCCAACACAAAATAAACTCACAAAATGAACTCAGGATATTTTTATAGACTTTTTGACCCCTGTTGATTTGCTTGGATGTTTTTCTCTTATTGCTTTTATGTTTTGGTTTCCATTTTTTAAAAGTTTTTGTTCTTGTGGCTGTTGGGTTTGTTTCGTTTTTGTTTGTGTGTGTGTGTGCATGTTTCTGGTTAGTTTTGCTTGTTTGATTTTGAAAAAGAGAGAGAAAGTAGCAAAAATTTGGGTGGGAAGGGAGATGGGCAAAGTCTTGGAGGAACTGAAATAGGGATGATCAAATTATACTACATGATACTTTTTTCTATAAACAAATATATCCATATAATATCGAATGTATAGCTTTGCCATATCTGATTTTCATATTTGATTTTAATCAAATGTTAATATGATTACTGGATGCAACCCCACATATTCCTCTATCGAAGGCCAACCTCAACAAAAATACTTTTTACCAGAGTGGGGGCTTGGGAATAGAAAAATTATATAAAGATGCACAAAAATAATAAGTCAGAAAACATAAGACAGTATCAGGAGGATAATTCAGGTACTACTCAGGCCCTGAAATCCACCTGTGTTTATTTTCTACAGCTTTTACACCCAGGGTAAGCTGGAGGAGAAGGTGACAAAAGACCTCATTAACATTATACAACAAGGTTAACTCACACAGTCAACTCTGAGACTTCCCATCATTAGCATTCTGTTGCCTAGGTGACTAGACGTCCCAAGTCAAGTACTCTGAGTCACTACCTTGAAGATAGCCCTTCCCCAGGTGACCTCATAGCAGAAGCACATCTGCATATCCTGACCACCTGCTGTCTGGATGGCACCAAGCTTCTCTTAATTTCAAAATGGGCCCCATGGCCCACTTCCTGAATTAGAAGGTACAGTTATGCCTATTAGTCTCCAAAATTCTCTGACCATCATGACAATAGGGTGAAACTGGGCCTGCATGTCTTGGCCTCCACATGCCTCACAAACTATCACCTATCTATTTTTAAATTATTATTAATGTGTAGGTTGTATGTGTGTGCATGGCTTGTGTGTTTAAGTGTGTGTGCATTGTGTGTGTGTTTGTGTGTGGATGGTATGTTTATAATTTGTGTCTTTGCATGGTGTGTGTGTTTGTGTGTGCATAGTGTGTCTGTGTGCATCATGTCTGTATACATGGTGTGTCTGTGTTTGTGTGCCTGGTGTATGTCTCTGTGTGCATGGTGTATGTATGTGCATTGTGTGTTTGTGTGCTTGTTGTATGTGTATGGTGTGTGTGTGAATGGTATTTGTGTGTTTGCACAGGTATGTGTATGTTTGCTTGGCATGCGTTTGCATGGTGTGCGCATCTGTATGTATGCATGGTGTGTGGGGGCATGATGTGAGTAAGGTGTGTGTGTGTGTGTGTGTTTGTGTGCATGTGTGCAGCAACATGCTCCCATGCCACGTACTGTGAATGTGGAAGTGAAGTCATAGGGTGGACATTGGTTGTGTTCTTCCATGCAATCTAGGAAATGAACTCAGGTTATCATTCTTGAGTAGCAAACACTTTTACCCATAGAGTCTTCTTGTTGGCTCCAGTCATTTTGAAAAAGGAATGTTTTATTATTCATTGAGATACGGTACAATGAGTGAATGAAATTTAATTCTTCAAAATCTTTGAAGAATCATGTTTGAATTATTCTCATATCCATTTACACTTTCTATCTAAATTATCGCATACATATTTACTTGTAAGTGTTATGCTTCTATCTTAATTTAATCACATAAAGTTGTAAGTATGCGTCTTATTTTCTGTAGAAAGACTGTTAAATTTCATATAATAGTTTTTTTTTGGGAGAAATGAGAGTAATTAAGAAGCACAGTGTTACCTGTTTAATTAACCTATTTGTATCCTCTGAAGAACCCTTGGTTGTGTGGAGTGTGAGGAAATTTGCCCAAAGCTAATCTGATCAGAGCTTTTTCTGACTCATTTGCATTGCTCTTTGGTCGAGTATTTTTTTTTAACTCCAAAGTAGCTTATCAAAAAATTCTATTCTATATGCTTATGCATAATTAGTATTTTTGAAGCTGTTAAATTCATATTCAAGTCTGGGTTCATATCAATCTCCTTTTGTTACAAAAGGAAAACAAATGCACATATTTTACAATAATGAAGGGTTCCTGTATGAAAACATCTCTCATTAAGTATAAGGATGTAAAATGTTGACACCCCTGAAGAGCTTAGAGTGAAGGCTTGTTGTAGGAATTCCTTCAGCCTTTAAGATACCAGCCGACTTGGGCGTGGCCTCTTATACTAGAAATGCTCTCTCTCCCAGCTTCTGGATTTGGTTCCTCTTCCCCATTCCTGCAGAAGACTGTGATCTGTGAGTCTACCCCTACATAAATGACCCTTTATTATATGCAATTCTGAGCTAGTGTCGGATTATTTTATAACTTCCATCTTCAATGACTACCAGTAGATCACACTTTCCAATCCACGTGGGACAAAGCTGGCTTCAAATGAACCTCAAAGAAGCAACTGGTATTTACTGGTATGAGTGCTATTGCGGTCTGGTGTCTCCTAGTCACATCATGTTAAGATTCAGCGATAGAAATAACTTAAAGAATTATTGTATATGAAGCAGAAAATTATTCATTAGTTAGATTTCCCAAAGTCCACTTGAAATTTGTACAACTCTCTAACCTGTAATGCCATACTGTAATGCCATGCTACTCATTTGACTCTTGTGCTCCAGTTGCCTTCCCTTAAGGCATTTCTGTAAGCCTTGCCCTACCAGACATGCTGAAGAGCCTTAACAAATATTAACTGGTTATCTGCCTCAGCATACTCACTATTTTTTTTTTTTTTACTATCCTATGAATTTACTCCCTCGTCCCACAATCCAGAGGCATCTAAGTTGCTTTCCTTCTCATCTTTCATCCAAATCCCTTGAAGGAATAATTGTTACATCCTTTTGGTTTCTCACGTGCATACCTTAGTCATCCCAAAATTCTAATTAAAACTAAGGACTGTGACACACCCGTTCTCTTTCATTTTGTATTCATGCTTCAGAACACAATTGTGTGTCAGTGACTTAACTTCTAGCTCAGAAGTATGTATTCTATTTCCATTTTCATATTTTTTATCTAAGAACAGACAGTTGATTTTTAGTTTTGCATGTTGCCACGAAAAAGAAAGACGGCATTTCCAGGGCTCATTTGTCACTTGATGAGATACGGCTAAAAGTCCCTGCCAAAGAGAGGTAAACAGATTATATTAGAGGTTGGTGAATTCTCTTTAAAAGTTAAGGACTGTGATACTTTCTTCCTCATTTTCCCGTTGAGCACAGTTATAGTGGCACATTTTACCTAACAGATTTGGGACCTTGTTGAAGGAAGGCCACATCCCATAATGGCAAACAGGACATATGGACAGACCCTGAGTGATGTGGCAGAGCTTCTATGAGCCTACATCACTTGCCTACCAGTTGCCTTCATTAGCATGAAATAGATTTCTGTCTTGTTCAAACACTCCAAGGGTATTTCTGTTCAGCATAGCTAAGCTAATCTCATTGCTTACATAGATTTGGCCCAGATATCCCTTACAAATTCTAGTCTTGTATTACAAGCTGCGATTTAATTCTAAAAATGAACCTACAGCTTATCTTGTTAGAAACCATATTCAGCCCTGTCTTCCCTAAACTTCTCCTTCCCACATTTCATGTATCAAATAATAATACCAATATAGACTGACTTTGGCTTTTTAAAAAATAAAAATAGGTTCTTCTCTCATACAGTTTTCTCTCCCTCCGCTTTTCCTCATCCTCCTGCATCACTTCCCCTAGATCGACTCCCCCATTGTATCCATTCAGAAAGAAGCAGGCCTCTAAGGAACAACAATAAAACATGGCAAAAAAGATTCGACAAGGCAAGTCAACCACCCTCATTTCAAGGCTGGACAAGGCAATCTACTAGGAGAAAACAGTCTCTAGAGCAGGCAAAAGAATAAGCGATTCACCTGATGTCACTACAGCTACATTATTGTACATTGCTTCCTTCTCATTGGCAGTGTAATAAAGTCAGTAGCACTACTACTAAATAATTTTAATTCACCTTCTTCTTACATATCTCCATTTCAGTAATATGTTCTCACATTTAAAGACTACATAGGTTTAATTTTATGTAAGAATTTCTTACTGACTTCCAGATATTTAAGTGGGGTATATTGCCTATTGGGAATAATATCAATATTTTCAAATGATTAGTAATGCCTAAAACTCAGACAATAACTATAGTAAGTAGCTAAACACAGTGTAATACTAATGCACTCTCATGCAATTGCATAGGACACAGACCAATATTCGCTACACTGGGTGATGTAACTATGTAGGCTAAGGTATTTAATTAGATGTAGGTAATTTCAGTCTCAGATTTATCTCAATGAATAAAAACTCAGATTTGAAATCCATTCCCATGAGCAGTATTTAGATTCCTGAAGCCCCAGGTCTTGTTTATATGCAGGCTGTGGTTTATGAGGGAGGGACGGAGCCCTAATTTTCCCTAATTATGCTATTATCAAACAAACTACTAAACAACTGGACTCAAGATCTATCTTAGTAAATGACAGTTTCTTCTGTAGACACCTACCTTTACTGAGCTTTACAGCAGTTGCTTCCTTGTTCTTAAAATCTTACTATTCATATAAATAGTACAGTCTTGCACAATTTGAATGTTATATACCCAAAAAATATTACATTAAATTTTATTTCGGGTCATGTTCCTTTGTAACTAACATTGTAAGAATCACATGTATCATCAAGAGTAGTTCTGGATAACCAGTTATCTTCTCAAATTAGATATACACTTTACTTTGATTATGTCTTCCTTTTAGATTCGGTTAAAGGCTAACACACAGAGATTCCATAATGATTTTATGTGTCTACCTCGCCATAACTGTGCACTATTGTGTGAGGTATAATCTTGCTAGACAGTAACAAATAGTTTTCTAGGCATAGGCTTAATACTCATCTCATTAGCAACACCTGAGAATTCCCATTGCTCTCCTAGGCTTCCAGGCCCTGCTCTCAGCTGAAACTGCAGTTTTCTGCTGATCTCATAGGTGTGTGCCTTCACACACCACGGCTATTTTCATTCAAGCCTTACTGATTATCACCTAAATTTGTGATCTTTCTTTTCCTCCCTGTCCTTTCGTTGTCTATCCCTTTTTGTTTCTTTAATTTCCTATTTTTCTTTCCTTTAACCCATTCTGCTCCCCTCTCCTCCCTTTATCATCCTTCTACCCCATTTATGTCATTATCTTCCTTTTTTAATTTTTTTTCCTTTTTCTTCTCTTTGCCCTTCTAGAGACAAGGCCTCATAACTTTTAATCCCATTTTTCTCCTAAAGAACCCTTGAGCAATATATTTTTCATACTTTTATTATATTTAACCTTTTCTATACTTCCAGCCTGACTAAATATTTTTAGTTTCAAAGTTATTGTTTCTTTTGCTGTTTACCTGATTAGGGATCTGTCCTTGATTGCATATATGGAGACCATCTCTCCCTTAGTGATTGTTTTCTTTCTCTTTTTAATGTTATGTTTATGGATGTCTTGTCTGCCTGCATGTCTGTGTACCACATGGTAAGTAATGCTAGGGAGGTTGTTGAATCTTGGGGACTAGAGTTAAATATATTTGTGAGCCACTAGGTGATGCTGCAAATTAGACCCTGATCCTCCATAAGAACAAGTGCTCAGGAGACAGAGGCCCGAGGATCTCTGTTATTTCAAGGTTACCTTGGGGCTACACAAGATTGATCAAGAAACAGATCCAGGTGGTAGTTGTTCACACCATTAATCCTGGTGTTTGGGAGTAACACACTTTTCATCCCAACATTAGGGAGGTAGAGACAGGAGCAATATGACTAAATGAAAAGACATATAAAGGGGAAGAGACAGGAACTCACTCAAATGTGGAGTCTGAGATTTGGTGGAGACAGAGTACAGTGTAGGCCGTCTTGTTCTGAGCATTGAAAAAGGCAAAGTTCTCTCTATTGCCTTCCTGCTCTGTCTCTCTGATCTTCAGTATTAACCCCTATATCTGTCTCTGGGTTTTTAAATCTCAAACCACTATTTGTTTTAAAGCATTAATCTTGTTTTCTCGTCATGCTTAGTGCTTCTGGCACTTTCTTCCCTACTGAAGCTTTTTGTTTGTTTGCTTGTATTTTGTAATCTTTTTATTGTCCATAAGTTACAATCTTAAACTCCATTGATTGACATAATCTTTTGGAAAAAAAAATGTGGTTTGTGATCAAGTCTTCTTCATTAGGAACAACTGTCACTTTAGAGTAGGCCACAACATTCTTATCTGTGCCTTCTAGATGAGTGTTGGTGTATTGCTTTTCTTATTTCAATTTCCAGAGTTGGTCTGTGAGGGGGTTCTGTCCTGCCAGGTGAATATTCATACATTAGCTTAGTTGTCAAGCTGATATTGTATGAAAAGACCTAGAAATAAAGGATCTCCAAAGCAGATTTCATTGATGGTCACAGTGCGTCAAGGTACTCCAATATCTTATTTCAAGGAATATTTATTATTTATTAAATACTTTACAAATAATATTTGGCAAGCTATCTGGTGAAATTTATGTATCCATTTAGCTGTGACAATTTTATTAAAGACGATTGTGACTTCAAGACTTTAAGTAACACATCCAAAGCAAGCTGGAAGTAGGAACGAAGATATAAACTCAAGTCTTATTCCATCCCACTCTCCTTTGATGTATCTCTTTAAATGCAATTTCAAGTTTTAGCCTGACAGACTCACTTATTTCAAATGATATCATCACTTTAAAAATAAATGAAAGAGCCCTGCTCTAAATTAAGGCGCATCTGGATTTCTCACTGTGAACATTTCTTTTCGAATCCAGATTCAAATAGAATTATTTACCTTTTTTAAAACTTTCAAAGTCATCCTTCTTGTCTTATGTATTAATTGAATATACTTTATTTTTGCTTCTTTGAGGACTTTATGGGTGCAGTACAGAGAGTGTTTTGAGGGCAGCTCGCTGAGACCAGACTTAAGTTGTGGTTTGTATTGTAAATGTCCTCTAAACAACATGCACTGAAACATTGTCTAACAGTGGATGTGATACCAGGAAGTAGCTAAATCTTTGGACATCGAAAACTCGTGGGAGGTGGTGTATCTTGGGAGGGGACTGGAGGGCATAAGTTCCTCCATTGCTCTCCTGTTCCCCATTCTTTGTGACATGGGCAATGTTGCGCCACAGTTACACTCCACCATGATGTTCTACTTCAACAGAGGCTCAAAGTGGTCGAAACACTGGACCATGGACATACTCAGTTGAAAATGTGAACCAAAATGGAGGCTTCCTCTCTTTATGTGAGTCACCTCAGGCATTTGTCACAGGGACAGCAAGTGTAAGCTCAGATTTCATTCCTTCCTTCCTTCTTACCACTGATATGCTATGAGTGGACTGAAGAAAACACTTGCATGAATAAAGATTAAATTAAGGAATTTCACTTACCATTTGTCTTCAATGCTATTTACTAGGATTGCCTTTTCTGAAAATTTATTGGTTTATATTTATGTCTGGTTAATGCGGTTTGAAAGCACACAAATTTCATTACTTCCAAACACTGCAGATCAATTTACATGCTAGCAATGTGCAACTTATCACCTTCTCTCTTAGAAGCTAATCTTTCAAAGCAGACTCAGTGTGCCAGATGCCTTTATTAGCCGTAGACTAGTGAGAGAATACATAGGAATCACTGAGGTTTTGCACTGAGTAGTAAAAATAAACAAATCAAAGCAACAAACAAAAACAAAAAGTGGGCTTTCTCAAAGAAGACATGCAAAAGACATTTTGTGTTAAAAATGTTTAATCCAATATCTATATTAGTGCAATATCTTAGATAAATATGCATAAAGTCTGAGATTTTATAATCTCCATTTTCCTTTACACACAGGTTTATAAGGAGTGATGGCACACATCTGTAACTCCAGGATTCTGGAAGCAGTGACAGACAGACAGATCTCTGTGAGTTAAAGTTCAGCCTGCTGTAGAAATCCAGTTTCAGGCCAGCTGGTATAGCATGAATAATAAAAACCCAGAGACAGATATTGGGGTTCAAGCTGAAAGATCAGAGAAGCAAAGCAGACAACTACTAGAGAGCTCTTACCTCTACAAAATTTTCAGACTGAAAAGAGAGAAAAAGTTCCTGTCACATTCCTGCCTTGTATTTCTTTCTAGTGCTGGGAATAAAGGCATGCACCACCGCTGCCAGACCTCTATGTTAACTAGTGGTTGGCTGCTGGGATTAAAGGTGTGTGTCACCACTACCTGGCCTGTATGGCTGAATAGTGTGCCTAGCTTTGTACCCTGATCTTCAGATGAACTTTACCAAAACAAAAATAAAATATCACTATATGCCAGGGCCAGGGCCACACAGTGAGAACCTGTGTCACATAAACAAAAACAAACTAGCAGAAACTCAAATAAACATCAAAATAGAGGCCTACAGAAGAGAGAGAGAGAGAGAAAACCACATGTTCTCTCTCAGTCATGGTATTGTAGAACCCTACCTACATAATATATACATGTATTATGTAAACAAATGTAAGTAGGGTTACATTTATATATGTGTCACTTAGGAAGCTTACTAGGGAAAGGTCATATTATTTATGAGGAAGGACAATATGGGAAAGGACAGATGACTCATAAAAGAGGCTGCCATAGTTTTTTTTCTTTGATTGTGGTAGATAAGTGCATAAAGTGCAACAGATAGCAAACATGTAAAACCCTAAACAAAGCTCCATACCTTCAGAAAAGCCATCTTAACTATGTCAAAATTCACTGAGATTCATAAAGTCTGGGAACAGCCTAGTGTTTGTTTGAGAACCTTAATCTGTCTGTGCAAAGGTTTCATTTATGAGTTACTTACAATGAAGTGATTCTACCACGTAGAAAAATTTTTAAAAAATCAATCTTTAAATATTTATTTGCGAATCATAATTTTATATCATAATGAATATAATAGTATTTTTTGTTTTTCAAAACGAGACAACTTGACTGATTGATATGAACCATTAAGTAATAAGTCATCTTACACATGTGCCTCTCCCTATGATTGCTTTTATTATAATTATTTCACATTTATGGAATTAGTCATTCCTATATTTAAAATCATAGACCATATGTACTTCCATAAAATAATTTCTTAATTCATAGAGATACAAATGCAAATAAATCCACACCATTCTACTGGATGGTGGAAAGTTCTTTGAAACAATGTTTGTCATGCTGGCTTTTGGAGCTAGATAAATCACTGCGTTCCTGAACCACTAAAAGCTGTGTGTACCTCCACTGGGCCTGCACAAACAAGTCAGGAAACTAGCCATAGATGAGAAGGAGGCTTACCGAGCCTTGCAAAGCCCTGTCTGGATTAGTTAAGAGCAACTGAGGGCTGTTGCAAGAGCAGAAGTCTTTGCCTTTAGTGATGTAGCCATTGGTGAGGTTTTCATGTTATAGTGTATAGCTTCACACTCAAGCCCAAGTAGATCAGTTACTTTTCTCTTTTTGAGATAAAACACTTTGACTAAAAGCAACTTACTGTGGAGGAGTCTGTTTGGGGTTGTTGCAGAAGTTAAGAGTCCTCCAAGGTGAGGAGGCATAACAACAAGCCACATTCATTTGGGAGGAACAGAAAGATGAGGGGCTCCCATCTTGAGCCTTAAGGATGAAGCAGAAAATGCTAACTCATCAGAGAACACTTACTCTCATTGATATACTTCATCTAGCAAGGATGCACCAAGTCATCCTCCTCACACAGTGCCGCCAACTGGTACCCAATGTCCTCTGGAGGATACTACAAGAGTGGCCTTGTTCAAATCCAGTGGGTTAGAAGGCAAAAATGAAAATGAACCAAATGAAAAAGTCTTAAAGTGTGTTTGGCACGAGGTGGAAGAAAGGAATGATTATAACTAGAATTCCTTTTATATACATAAAAAATTCCCAAAGAAGACATTAATTTTAAAAATTATGCTTTTCAATTTGGCTTGAGTCCCCTTGGTGCCATCTCATTTTCTAATCCTTAGCAGATGTCCATACAGAGTTTAACTGCTTAAAGTATAAACACTTATACAAAGCACAAGCTGTACAAGTTCTCTTTTGAGATCTATAACTGCACGTTTGGCTTTAATGTTCTTATTGTAGAGCCTAAGTATGGTATATATTTCCTCTTTCTTTAAAGTATGCATGGGGAAAAAAAGCTGGTCTGCCAATTAATTTTATTTGCTTCTAAATTCTAGCTGACCCATTCTATGACTTTGTTGCATTAAGACTTTAATAGTTCAGGGTGGGCATCAACTTTCTTTGTTGGTTAAATGTTAAATCAGTCTTTGGCTTTTTTACATCTGACAGTTATTTTCCTTTCTCTTTAAAGGTGGAAGTTTAGGATCTTTCTATTTGGTGGTGTAGCTAGGGGTTTATTCATGCCTAGACTCACTGAAACCTGCCAACCACATAAAAAGAGTTGCCAATGTCAGAGAACTGTCCCCTGTGTTGTAACAAATAGGGGCTCTTTGTTTGTAAGTGAACTCAGAATATAAATGTATTCCCTCCCATATGTATTTGATTGTCCAGGTGGCTTTCTACATGACTGAGACTGAACGTATTTATTTTATGAAATTTTGAAAATTCTGTTAAATTTGGTTCTTAATGTCTTCTCCTTACTCTCTTTCCCATCACCCGACCCAACATTGCCTGAATTCAGGTCCTTGGTTTATTGCATTCAGGTTTCTGCAAGTTTTTGGCTTCTCCTTATTTACAGTTTCTCTCTTGTTCAGCTTATTCTAAGATTGACTTTCGATATCATGTTTTCATGTTATCACATTTTTCTACTATTATATTCCCTACTAGTTTTAGAGTAATTTTTCACATTCCTTTGGGACAGTTTGTGGCAACAGTCAATAACCAAATACAAGTATTTATATATCAGTTAAAATACACATTTAGGGCACGCTACCAGAATTTCATAGCCACAAAAGCCACACATTTTTCACTGACTACCCAATTAGACACTGCTGGTCTAGAAATTTCTGTCTTTGTAGAAGGACTTGTAAGACAGCAATGACCTACAATGTTAGATCACTCATTCTAAAGGTGGGACCCCCAACTAATTTACTTATCTTTACTTTCCTTCTCCAAAGTATAATCTTACCTCAAATTAGTCCCCTCATTAACTCAACAAAAACCATATATTTGCATTTTACCTGTAGGCAGTGATTGCTCGTTCATTTCCTGGCTGCCCAGACCCAAATAATAACACAGAAACTGTATTAATTACAATACCGTTTGGCCAATAGCTTAGGCATATTGCTAGCCAGTCTTTTATTCAGTCATCATAGTGATTTAAAATTAGAACCAATAAGAAAAAAGAAAAGGAAAGAAAAAAACAAAAAGTTGCTGTTGCTATGGAGTCCATTTGCTATGGAGTCCATGTCAATGGTGATGGAAAACTTACAAACGCTTGAAACGATGCATTAAATATGTGGTGGCCAGGAGCTCTTAGGAGAGTGAAGCAAGGTAATGCACAGAGAATGATGGAATGGGTAGTTAGAGGAAGAGAGGAGAAATGACCACTAGGATGGGTGCTTCAGCAGAGCTGTGTGTGAAATGAGGAATGAGTCACACAGTAAAGAGAAAGCCATTCACTCCAGGGCCTTAAAGCCCTGGCACTCTCAGGTTTATGGGAACATCATTAATAAAGGTCATAACATCTTGAGGCATTAGCTCTTCCGCTGCTCTAGAGACTGTTGAATTCGTTCCAGAATGCACTTGGAAGTCCAGACCACGAGAGAAGAGGTCATCATAGAAATTATCTACTCCACATCCTACTTTGAAAGACAAGGAACATAAAAATGGATGCTATTTGATTTGCCTTAAATAATGATGTAAAATAATGGGAAAACAGTGGTTGATCTTTGGTTTCTAAATGCTACTGACTTTTGCAGAGTTTTCTCAGAGCCAGATGTAGAGGACCTTTTTATGATTTTTTAAAAATGAAATTTAATGTTTCCTTCTTCTGGGATTCTTGACCTGTTTCTGTTGGTGTTTTCAGTACTCTCCTTCCATTCAGGGAGCACCCTTCAAAGATTCTTACATGTGGGTATATTTACAGTTTCAGTTTGTCTTCCAAATATTGTACATTTTTAACTTCAATAGTGTTACACATAGTATGTGTGCTTGTCACAGCAGACAAAGACATATACTCCTGTGTGTGGTCTTAAATGGGATAAAGTCATGCACTTTCCCAATACTTGTTCCGTCACAGACATATTTAGAGATTTCTGTAATAACAAATGTTAAATTAATATATTTTCGAAAAATGTAGTAAGACTTAAACTCAGTGTTTTCAACAGCACCTCATCCTTGTGCTCTTTTTAGGGTGCAAGTGCATGGTGCATTATACAAGAATTATAGTTTAATGGTAAAACTGTTTGCAGTTACTGTATTATCAACAGTAAACTCGGAAGGTGCACCATTTTTTTAATAGTTTTGAAAACATAATTGGAACACTTCAACTGCAATCATTCTAAATGTATTTAAAATTATATCCTATGTCATATAATTTTCGACAATTTCTCTTATTGTTATAAGGTAATAGAACTTCCTTTACTCATCCTGTCAATAAGATAGAGACACTCTAACCCACATTTCACGTGAATATCAAACTACATTTCTTTTCGAAATAACAAATTGATTTCCACGGCCCCCAAGACAAATTGTATTTTCAAATATGTTTTTGTATCCCTTTTGAGTATGAATCTCATTTCTATGCTTTGTACATAAGCTAATTTAATTAGCTTAATATTCATGACTAAATTGTAGCAAATACTTAGAAAGCTGTCTGTGAACTATTTATTAAAGATGAAGATACAGTAAAATATATTACTCACTATTTAGTGGGAATAATGTATGAAAGTAAATGATAACACACACACCTAGTAAAACAAGTTTTTAATTAAAGAAAACAAACAGTTCTTCTCTTTACAGCGAAAGTGATCAAGGATACCCTTATCCACCGTGTATGGCATCTACTGCTCTCAGCCAGGTGACATGCCTCCTGCCAAGTATGAGTGACCATTAAATCCCTCAAAGAGAGAAAAACGCTAAACTTGGTTAGAGATGTGTGTCAAGGATAAAGTGCTTGTCTGGCATGTGGGACGTCTGGTTTCAGTCTTATTACCACAGAGGGGAGGGCAACATACACGAAAAAGGAAAAAAGAGATGTACTCAAGACAAGAGTCTTCTAACAGAATGTCAAAATTAACGGTGAATTTTAGAACAACCTTCCTTATCATGAATTTTATGAGCAAGAACGGGATTATGTTATGAGACAAAAATCGTGTGTACTGAAGTATTTTTTTCTTTAAAAGAATGGTATTTTTTACTTACAAAAGAGAAAAATAAGTGTTTTAATCTATATCAGAATTTGCTTTTTCAGATACTTGTGTGAAATAAAGGAGAAAAGAGAAAATGGAGGAGTGTATAAAGAAATTTAAATAAAACTATAGGACAACGAAGAAAACAGACATCCAAACACAGCTCCTAACTGTGTTGAAGAGCAAAGGATGAAACACCTCAACACTGCATGTCTATGCTCTGTACGAGGAGTAAAGCCTGCCTTCCTCTGATTGGTGGAACTCCTGGCTCCTAAGCCTTTTGAACAGCATCTACATTCAAATTAAGTCCAATTCTATGCTATTATATGATCTTTTCCTCTCTGAGTATGAATTCAGGATGTATGTATTTTTCTTAAATATCAAAGAAATAATATGGGCTATGTAATTGTCAAAGTACCATATAAAATGTAGGTATTTCTTTTTCAGTAATCAGAAGCAGAATATATGCTCCTGTTCACTTTCATGAGACATTTTTTTTAAAAAAAAAATTGACAGGAGAAACCAGAGAAAGAAAGAGAGCAGAGAACTCCCAGAGACGTTTGATATTTTTCTTATCTGACAAAAGCACATAGCTTTTAATATTTTTCTTTCCATATTTATTTTGTGTAAGATCTTACTGAAACAGGACAAAGAAAAAAGTCTACTTTAAGAATCTTTTTTTTTCCAGTTGAAAGAAAGGTTTGAAGTGTCTGAAAGGTGATTTCCAGAGTAACTTTTGTTTTATTTTTAAATAGCCATTTCTTTGAAATTCAAAAACAACAAAACCTGTCCATATGCTACTACAGTTCCCGATGGAGGGATAGGCGCCCTTTCTCAGAGGCAGATAGAGAATTTCAAATATGGAGATCCATAGTCAAGACTATGAGCCTTGACTCCAATGTTGCAAATCAGAGACAAAAGTGAGTCAGGAGGGACCTGTGACTACTGACACCTGCTTGGCTCTGCTTCTGATCTGCCAGTACCAAGATTTTTAAATAATTTCTAAGAATTTCTTTGAATTTAGAATTTGCTCATAGAAATTTTTTTCCATTTAAAAAAAAACACAGAACATAACCCTAAATAACAGTTTAAATTGACCTCTTTAAACTTTGTGAGAGAATTTGTGGTTTGAATTGTCTCACATGTTAGTAGTTTGGCTGAGTACGAATTCAGGAACACTGTTGCATGAGAATGTAAGTTTTTCTCTCCTGTTTGATGCTTTATGTTAGTTCATTGTACGATGATAATCACAATTATTTATTATCTTGACTTCTATAAGATGGCAGCTGTAAGACCACACTATATTCTTCTGCCCACAGCTCTTTTGAATACTCTCACAGATACTTCTTTATTGTATACACGTGGAAACAGAATTTGAGATCAACTATAAACATCCAAAGACTTTCAAAGATCCGTGCATATCATGCCGCAGCTATGACATCACTCCGGCCAACACACAACACAGAACTATCTAGTACTTCCAGCCCTTCCTTTTGTAAATAACAGCTGTAGCCTGTCACTGGGATACTCTTTTGGAGTTCCTTGTTTGCCAGTAAGCTTGAATGATGTTGTCTTCTAGGACACTTGTATTCTCTTTTTTTATTAAGTGCCAGTTGAAGTCTGTTTCCTTTTCTTTTTCTGTGTTTTGTGTGTGTGTGTGTGTGTGTGTGTGTGTGTGTGTGCGCCCTGATTCCTTTCCCATATCCCATGTCGTCATTATCTTTCTTCTACATCCTGTGACATCCTTTTACTTTCTTTGTGTTACTGTTAATGATTAAAGAACAAAAGAGTCATTTACCTTAAAATGATGTTTTTGATATTATATTTAGATTCATTTATTCTTCTAAAAGTATTAGCATATTCATCTAGCTAAGTGTGGTCATCCATACCTAGTATTAAGCTCAGAGTTTTAGAGGCTTAAACAGGGTTATTGGAAGTTTAAGTCTAGCCCAGGTTACATAGTGAGTGGGCCAGGACAATCTTTTTGTATGTTATTGTCATCTGGCTTATTCACATAAGTATTTTTACTAGGTAAGTCTAAGATCTTCCAATGTGACTTTTAACATAGTGTGATTGTTACATAGACATTCATTTTTCCATGTACCTACACTATGCTTTCCTACTTACTTTTTATAAAATCTTGAGAAATTTTATACTTACTATTATTTCTGTATGAATCTTCTTTTATGTTTTTCATTTACAATATCCACATATGTATGGCTCTTAGGTTTTGGGGGCATTATTGAAACCTTATAATATATTGTAATATCTATGTGTGTCTTAGGGTTTCAAATTGATTTGAAGAAATACCATGACCACAGCAACTCTTGCAAATGAAAAACATTTAATTGGGATATTTACATTTCCAGAGGCTTAGTCCACTATCAACATAGTGACATACAGGCAGACACAGTGCTGCAGGCAACAGGAAATAGATTCAGACACTGGGTATGGCTTGTACAAATCTAAGACCTCAAAACCTACCTCCACAATATCACACTTCATCCATCAAGGCCACACCTATTCCACCAAGCCACACCTCCTAATAAGTGCCTCTCCCTTTGGGGTCATTTTCCTTCAAACCAGCACATTCCACTCCCTGGCCTTCAATGGGTAGTAGCCATATCATAATACAAAAATGCATTCAGTCCAAATTAAAAGGTACCCATAGTCTACAACACACTCAAACTTATTTAGAAGTCTAAACTTGAAAGGCTTTTCTGAGATTCATGCAATCTCTTAACTGAAATTCCTGGCAAAAATCAAAGTAAACAAACAAACAACAAAACAGGTCACATACTTTCAGCATATAATGGCACAAGATGTACATTACTGTTCCAAAATGTAATAGCAAAGAGATACTGGACCAAAGGAATACTGAAAACAGGCTGGGCCAACTCCAAAATCTGCATCTCCATATCTTATGTCAAAATGCTCTTCCAGATGTTAGCACCTTTCAGCTTTGTTGACTAAAACACACTTCTTTCTCTTGAACTGGTTCCACTCCTTGTTAACAATTTTCCTTGTTAACTTAGATCTTTATCTTAATCATTAAGTTAAATCTTCACCTGCTTTCTCTTTTTCATGGTTTCCTACACTGCCTAAGCTTAGCTCTCCTGGAATTTTCTCAGTAGACCAATAGACCAGGTTGGCCTGAAAATCAGAGATATTTCAATTACATCTTCACCAGCCTTCTGTTTTTAAATGAGTTCCTTTACTACCTAAATTTGATTATTCTAAAACTTGCTCTATAGACTAAGCTGGTCACAAACACAGATGTACCAGGCTCTGCCTTGTGGGATTAAAGAAAGGTATGTACCAGTATGCCTTTCTCTAAGTTTCTATTTAATTGTTTTTCACAACTTGAAACCTTAACTAGGCGGGACCTTGTCTTGAGGTCACTATTACCTTTATTCCATTCTTAATTTGTTCATCTCCTCGAATAAAGAATTTAACTCCATTCCACTTCCTGGTGCTCCTTTTCTTCCCAAATTTTATATTTTATTGCTCGTTTTTTTCATTATAAATCTGTATTAACAGTCACCAGTAATAATTACACAACAGAGTTAATACTAGGCTGTTTTGAGATTTCCTCTGCCAGTGGAATTAATTTAAAACTCTGTACTTTGGCCTCAGGCAGACTGTCCATAAAAGGGCAAAATGGAACCACTTTCCTCATCAAAATATCACAAGAAAGATCTCTAGGCAGCATACTAAATTCTTCTGCTCTGAATCATCTTGAGCCTGGCCCCTGACATTCAAATCTTTCTTAGCATCATTGTCTTCCATGATCCTAATGGTATTGCCCATTAAGCCACACTTAAAAGCATTCTATTTTTTTCTAATCCAAACTCCTAAAGTCCAAATTTCTCTAAACAATAACATAGGCAGAATTTTCATGACAATACCCTAGTCCCTGGTCCTAACTTCTTTTTAGATAAGGTTTGTGTTGCTGAGAAGAGACACATGACTCTAACATGGAAACTCTTATAAAGGGAAACATCCAATTGTGGTGGCTTAAAATTTCAGTCATTTAGTCCATTATCATCATGGCAGGGAGCATGGTGGTTGGGAGAACAGAGTCATCGAAAGAGATGTTATCCTGGAAAATTCTACATCTTGATCTAAAGGCAACAGAAGGTAAACTGTCTCACTGGACAAAGCTTGATTATATATTAGACCCCAAAGGCCACCTCCATGGTGACAGTCTTTCTTCAACAAGGCCACACCTCTCCCCAAAAGGCCATATATCCCACGAGTGCCTTTCCCTTTTGGAACCTTTTTCTTTCAACTACAACAATGTGTATGACTATTTTAAAGTTTTCACCATTTGATTTCCATATAAATATGTGGGCTAAATGGTCACATGCAACCCTAATGCTAAGTGTTTGGTTTATAACCAAATGAAATCAGCTTACACATTTGAGGGAATTTCAGTTTCTATAATATTGGCTTTTATAGTTCGCATTAATTCTTATGTAGTTCTGTAATGTCACAAAATAAAGTTCTGCAAATTTTGTCACAGTTTGTGACATACTAGTAGAAATATGACAGTATTTTTAAGAACACTCAATGATTTTGGTGACATTTTACAAATATGTTAAATTCAATTGATTTTTATCCTTCCTATATGTTATAACATTGCCAAATTTTTAGCAAATCAAATATTTTCACTGCAAACTCCTAGATATTTTCTTTGACTCTATTTTTGCCACATTTCTTAGATTCTGTTGAGTCCTGCAATGCCACTGTTATACTACTGACCAACTCTATCATTGCTCTTTGGAAACCATTCTGGACACCCTTTTCTGATTCTTGGTCTCAGACGGAAAACTTTCATATTAGGTGTGGTATTTATGGTACAGCTCTAGAGTTGTTTTAATTTTTAGAAATTTCTTTAGTGTCTTATCCCTTTTTTTATAATATATTCAAATTTTGACAAATGCTTTTCCTATATCATTATTGTGTCCTTATGATATTTCCCCATTTACAATTTTTTTCCAATTTTTTTTTTTGTTTGTTTGAGACAGGGTTTCTCTATATATTCCTGGCTGTTCTGGAACTCGCTCTGTACACCAGGCTGTCCTTAGACTTAAAGAGATCAGTATGCTTCTGCCTCCTAAATTCTGGGAGTGAAGGTATGTGCCACTCCTGTCCAGTGCCACCTTCCAATCTTAAAATGAAAATACAAAGACTGATTGGCCAATGTTAAAATGCTTTTTGTTCCCGGTACAAATCTAGTGTATTCCTGGATATTACTCTTTTTAAATTTTACATCCACAGATTTGCAAACTTCCTAAATATATGTTGTGTATCTTTGCCCATAGGTGAGATAAGGTTGTAACTTGTAAAAACTGATGTGTTTTGGGGGATATTTTTGTCACATAGTCCTACAGGTTTCACTCTGTAAGGATTTTTTAAAAGTTTATTTGGTTTCTGATTGCTATGACTCTAAGTTAAGTGAATGAGTTAATGGAATTTAGACTTTAAAAGTGTAGTAATCTTAGCTGGATTTTGGGAATCCTATGCTGGATTACATTGCCCAGCCTTGATACAGGGGGAGGAGCTCAGTCCTACCTCACTTGAGCTCCTTTGTTCAAGTCCATGGGAGGCCTGCTCCTTTCTGAATGGAGAAGGAGGAGGAGGAGTGACTGGGAAGTGGGGTACATGGGAGGCAGTGATGGGGGCAGCAAGAGGAGATGAGAAACAGGAAACTGGGAAACTGTGACCAGTATGTAAAATAAATGAAAAAAAAAAGTGTATTAAGTATTTTGTGTTCCACTGTAATTTTATAGGGATTTTTAAAATTCAGTGGTTTAGTATATATTGATTATTTTCATCAGCCTATCATTTTTTTTTGATATCTGTAGATTGTTTCCCTCTTGCTGGAAAGAAAATAAATCAAAATAAGACACCCCCCCCCCAACACCAGATGATCTTCTTTGTGCTAAAAGGTTGTCTTCAGATTCTTAACTGTTAAAGGGATTTGGTATTGCCATAATTTAAGATAACGAAGGGCTTGTTTTCTTTTTGATGATTTGCCATGGAAATATGAATACTTACCAACTTGGCCAGCAATAAAAAAGGGGATTAGGGCTAAAAGTGAAGTAGAACTTCCAGGAAGTTAACACTATCTAATAATGCAAGACAATAGTAAGGAGTGTGAAGAGGAAAGAAAGTCGGGCAAGAGTGAGAGCTAAGGGAGACTTAGATGCTCACTATGAGAACTCATTTGAGTAAATTCCAACCCTCTGTTTAGCATACTGCTAGCTATCACAGTGACAAAACTTGTTTGTCGTTCCTATTTTGGTTATAATTTATTGACATGCGTGACTTGAGTTTGTAGGAATGATTTTTTTTTTGTATTCAAATTCATTTGTAAATTTCCTAATCACTTGAGAATTAGAACACGGTACTTTGAAGGAAATATGTTTGATCTCTACTTAGTAATTCTGGGAGAAACAAATGTATTGAGGAGAAACTGTTTCTCTCAATTGGATTAGATTTTACAAGTGGTTGTAGCAAAATGGCGACACATACAAAAAGTAAACTAGTATATATAAGTACATATATTATTTTTCAAAATCTTAGCTAGGCCTGTCAGGAAAACAAGAAGATATAAGAGACTGTGAACATGAGAGCCCAGGTTTGAAGTGACACACACTTCTTTTGCATTCAAACACTGGAACTAATTTAGTTGTACACTACATTTGAATAGTTTACTTATTTCTCTGTCTAGTTGTAAGGGAGTCTACAGTGTAGTTGGACTGTTTTATAAATGGCACTTCCATTATGGCAGGAAAGAAGGGAATTCATCTGTAGTCAATAGCTTACAGTCTCTGCTTCGCCGCCTGCCAATCATAGTTTAAAGTCAGTGTATGTAGCAGAAAAGGAAACATGTAATCACTCTTTAGAACAAAATTTTGTAACATTTCTCAGAGTTTTCTGTGTCATTCAAGGTTTGTGATATGATATATTTATGAGAAAAAAAGTGATTCACAGTTACAGAGAAAACTCCCACTACCTGTGTGCCTTAGAAAACCATAATATCATGGTGTATTGTATAATATAGTCGATATACCTAATTTGCTTTAAATTGAGTATATATTCCTGACTTTCATGCCAGTACCTGTTTTTCATCTCCAGGGAGTCTCTATTCCTGAGATGACGCTACAAGGAAAACTGTCATCTGTGTACCAAAGAATCCTTCACAAACATTAAAGGAACTGAGATCTTGTTAGGCTATTGTTGTAAACTTTTATGTTTTCTGATATTCAACTTTGGAAATACATTATTACTAAATTCTTATACAGAGGGAAGTGTGTCATAGACTATAGATAAATACAAAGCAGATAGGAAACAAGCTGAAGTTAAAATAAGTTTTTTTTTTTAAAAAAAAGGGAAACTCCATATTTTGTATGTTCCTTTGTATTTTATGAACAGTAGCTAAAGAAAAATTCTCCCTATGATATGTTATAAAATCCATTATAATTGAAAGTCTATCAAAATCACAATAATTGTCTTAGGAAAATGTTAGGTTAAATGGCAATAAATGCGTCGCGTCATATCCCTCTCTTTACTGATATTAAAAGATTTCATACCAATAGCACTCTTTTTGAAATGCCCATCCCAGAACAGGTAGTCTACAGATTTCATAGTTTCAGGTCTTATATTTCAGTCTTGAATGCATTTGGGCTGACTTCATAACTTGTGAATGCAGAGGTTAAGCTTGACTTTAATGCATATACAAGTCTAAGATTGTCAGCCTTCTTTGTTGAAAAGATGTTTGGTACATCACCCTGAACCAAGTAAGAGGTCAAATGTACTGGAAGTCTCAGAATTGGAGAGACAGGAAAATGTCAGCTGCAGCTCTGGATGCTGTACATGAAGATTCAAGGGTTCTTTTTTGTTGGTGTCATCTTTCTGGAATTAAATATTGTTAATATCTGATCTTTTCTTTCTGTGACCTCACTGCTTTGCTCCCTTTAGGAAAGGAAATATATTCCTCCTGTTATTGTATGTAAGCTTGTTGTTTAATTTTGCAGAGTATCACAGGCAAGATATTGTCTTGAGTCTCAGAAGAGACTTTATACATTAAAATATGTTGAAACTGTTAAGATATGGGGAGTTTTGCTTTAAGAGATGTCCATGAAACTATGGGGCTAGAGCCACAGTGTCAGGATTTGAAAGTGAGAAGTGAGCCCTGCTCCCCAGGTTTGACTACTTGAAGTGTTCGAATACTTGATTTCCAGCAGGGTTTTATTTTGGAAGACTGTAAATCTTTAGGAGATGAGGCCTAACTGCCAACAGGTACCTCTTACATATGGGACTTATGGTTTATAGTCTGTCTTTCCTATTATAACATCTCTGCTTCTTGGCCCACAGAGATGTAAACAAGCAGCCTCATGCTCTTTTTGCCACTGCCAAGAACTGCTCCACTACCATGATTTCCCATCCATGATGAATACATTAAATCCTTCCTTCTCAAAATGCTTCTTAGAAGGTATTTCCTTACATCTGTGAGAAAAGTAAACAATCCTCCGACATAACAAAAACTGCCAGTAGTTATTATTATCCCCTAATTTAATGATTTTATAGTGACATTTTCAATTGACTGAACATTTATATGAATATTACAATGGTATAAAATATGTAAACATCATTTGTTTTTATATTGGATATCCTCAAATTTTTGAGAACAGGTTAATTATGTTATGTTATTTTATTTATTTATTTATTTTTTGGTCATTTTAATTTGACTGGAAAATATACATTTTGGTACACTAAATACTAAATGTTTTCTTGCTTATGTAAATATTTTATATATTACAAACTATCATTTACACAGGAAGTACTACTCACATACATTTTAACTTTCATTCAATAAAATTACTAGCAGCAAGCCAAAATCAAACTAATCCTAAGTTTAAAAATACAATAATATTTCAATAAAATGCTAATGATGCTAGCCATTTCATTACTTTATAGTTTGAAAATAAGATTACTTTTTATCCCATTTAAGCTCCAATTTTATTTTATATTTACATTTATTTTATTAATATTCAATTTTTGAGAAAAAATATCTAGTTCCAGCTGTCCTCCAGCTCAGTACGCAGGTAGACATGACTTTGAACTGATTCTACTACATGTGTCTCCTAAGTCATAGAATTACAAGAGCATACCACATTCACTTTTGTATGGTCCTTTAATCAAACTCAGGGATTTATGAAAGCCGGCCAAGCTTGCTACCAGCTATATCCCCAGCCTCCTTCTTTTAAGACTAGTTCAACTTTCTGTGAAGCCATTCTGAACTCTCGTAAGTTATGATTAATAGCCGTTTTGTTTGTTCCTTGCCTGCACTTTTTTATAGGGCTTATTTAAGGATTATAAAACACAGAGCCTGTACATTTAGACCTTAGTAGACTCCAGTATGAGTTCTCACCCTCTAGTTCTTAATCTACTTTATATTATTAAATCTTATTGAGACAATCCATGAAGATGTTTCTGCTTATTGTCTTTGGCAGCTCTTACCTCATAGGATCCAACAAAATAGAAATTAAAACAAACATCCTCAATATATTTTTATTGAAAGTTCAAATGACTAAAATTGTAAAAAACTAATACCAATTTTACAAGTGAAAAGTAAGGCAACTTGCTATTTTCCATTTTTACCAATGTCTTATAGTTTACTCAAGAGAAAGAGGGATTTCCATATCTACTTAAGTATTCAGACTCATGTGACATTATGTCTAAGGTAGTTGAATTTTATTACATTATCGTGATAGACAAACTAAAATAGGCAAATAAACTTTTATTATTAATAGAAAAACAACAATACCTTAAGCTTATAATCTTTCTTCAGAAAATATGAAACCCTCAGAAATATTTTGACAGTACTTTTGAGACGAGGGCAGTTGGATGCCATTGACCATATCCTTCAGTTTATTGGTGTTTACTTCTCAGCTCTGAATCTCAGAAATCCAGATGCTTGTGAAGTTTGATATTTCTACATTTTACTGATGAACTGTTGGTAAAACCAAGGCCAAATAATTATGCTAGTGTAACCTCCAAGTGCTCCTCCTGCTGTACGGGTTTCTTTCATTTATCTTTAGACATTTACTGCAATATCACCTCCTGCGTGGTGCTTTAGACATTTACTGCAATATCACCTCCTGCGTGGTGCTTTCGTCATTCCCTCATTTTCTCTTTGATATACTTCACATGTGATTTAGTTTTTTTCACAACCAAGCAGATATTAATTACAACCTGCAAGCCAAGATGTCTACAAAATAGTACTCTATTCTTGTAATAAAAGTTATTTTTACTGTCAACTTTAGATACTCCAATTTACAGGAAACTCCATCTTTGGCTTTTAGGCATTTCTCCCTGTGACTGATTTCTTTCCAGAATTTGGGAGAATTCTTGCTGTCTGGGGAACAGCAATGGATATCTAATAGCTGCTCATATCTGGTGATATCCATCATGATATTTCTAGTGTCTGCTCTGCTTATTTGTCAGCTGCTCCCATACCATTTGAGGTGTTAGCGTCTCTGCTGGGGTGATGAAGTACCTCCCCACAGTCATTCTTAGAAGCCTGTAACATGAAGGGGGCCAGGCCTGCTTGTTGGTTGTTGTTTTTTGTCCTGCCCAGTTCCCCCAGCTGTTTAGTCCCAGAGAAAATCACACAGAGATCTCTACAAGTTATAAGCTGATTGGCCCAATAGCTCTAGCCTCTCACTGGCTAACTCTCACATCTTGATTAACCCATTTTTTTCTCATCTGTGTTAGCCATGTGGCTCAGAACATTTCTCAGTGAGGCAGATCATATCCTGCTGCATTGGTGATCTGGGCAGGAGTGGGAGGAATCAACTTCCTCCTTCCCATTCTCCTGCATGACTTGGGTTTTGGAGCCCTGACTAGGTATGGAGAAGAAATGAATACAGGACAGACATACAGACAAGCAGTAAAGCTGGGATTATGTGGGGTTGGCACCAAGGCAAAACAAATCCTCAGCATATTTACTACATAAAGCACAAAGATAGGGGCTAGCAACTCTGGGTGGAGGGTGTCTGTAGGTGAGCAATTTTAGGCTGTAAATATCCAGGAGGCAGAAGATGCTTATGCCATCTTTTGTACACTCCAATCATCATTCAGAACATCCATACTGGAATTCTTGAAGAAAGCTTTCCCCTTACTCTTGAGCCTTACCAGGTTAAGGCTTTGGTGCTCCCTCTGAACTGAGACATTAGAGTCCTTGGCATGACCTCACCTGTGTCAACAATGGACATTCGCTCAGTTCTTCATGTACTCAGAGATTTCTCTGCTCCCTGCAGAAGTCCATTTCCCAGTCTAGTATATCTACAGAAATTCACTCATTCCCCCAATTCTAAATAACACAACCTTGATATTAGAAGGTTCTATGGTGACTCTCCTATAGCAGGACCTCTATAAATGTTTCATCTAGGAAGGTAAGAAGTATGATTAAAGTATTTTAAGTAGCATTACACTTACTGTATCTAAATTCTTTTTTGAGAAAAAAAAATATAGGCTTTCCTGTTGTTTATTATTTGAATTATAGAACTCAAGGACTAAAGACCACAGATAAAATATTGATGTCCTTCTCTAAGGGCTTTAATATACCAAACAAGTTCTTAATAAACTGGGATGTTCAGTGAATATCAATACATGTTCTTTAGTAAGGCACTGAGAGGAATAATAACTATACTTCCAACCTAGAATTGTTCATAAAATGTATCATTTCCCAGTACTGAAAAAAATAGTAACCCAACATGCAGAATTATGCACACAAATGTGTTTGAATCAACTGTAATGTCTTCCGCTTTAACTAATATAGTACAATAGCATGTAGACTAAGTCATAGGTGCTAGGATAGGCTCAGTATCCTAGAGGTGGTGATTTTTGCTTTTATGTTTCTTTTTTTAAGTATAGACATCATAAAACAAAGCTAAATACAGTATTACTAAAAAAATGGAAGGTTCTTCTTGAACCTTAAATATATCTTTCATTGATTGTCTCAATGAACTCTCCCTTATTCATTTTCTAGTCTCTGAAATTCAGAATTAAAGTTTCAGCTTAAAAATAAGTTAAAATTTTTAATTACAAATTCATTTGCTTTACTCTCCTTGAACTCATTATTGGGCATCGTTTCTAAGAACAATTACTTTCAGGTGCCGATTAGCTCTAATTGTATTTGTACATGTGTTTAACTTGGGGATGTGTTGGAAACCTCCTTTCTCTGACCTTGATATAAATACGGTTTTCATTCTTAGGTGGCCAAAACAATGGAGACCTCTACTTAGTACTCCTCTACTTAGTACTAGTGCTTTTGATTAGTGATTTTGATTATGAGATCTGTATGATGTTGAATGTTGGTGAAATTCTGAGACCTCTCTACTTCTGCGCACATGCTTAGTTGGTATCACTGGTTTCATCCTGGACTGTGTTGAGGTCCAGGTCAATGTTGATAAGTAATTTAGATGGTTTTTGTTCTTTACAGGGAAGCTTCTGTGATCCTGAATTTTCTATTCTGTTAATATTGTCAACTATCTGTCTTCTGAGATCCTGACATGCACTGGAGCTGTATTTACTATTATGCAAAGAAATACCACTCAATCAATATGAGTGGAAAACATTCCACTGGTGACAGAATTTTCAACACATAAATATTATACTCAGAAAATTTTAGTGAGCAGTGCTCATTAAAATATCCACCTATTTTATGTAATTTGGGCAGTCCCCCAATATACTTACATTTAACTATTATACTAAACTATGGTAGTATAAATATCTCAATGCTTTTTTTAAAAAAAACCTTAATTTATCTTCAAGTTTAGGATATCTTTGTTTCCCTTTAAAAATCTCTAGAATTTCCCTAGTGATGTAAATTCCAAGAATAAAAACGTATGGTTTCCCACTTTATCAAGAAGGGAACTACTGAATGATTTGAATTAACCAGCAATCATCTTCTAAAATGAAATTATTAATGTAAGATATTCTTAGGCATTATAATTAATATAATTACCTATCATATAGTGGAAATGCTCCTATTTTTTAAAAAATTACGTTGTGTCTTTCATTTTTCAGAGATATGCTTGTGGATAGTTGAGAAAGCATGTCAGAAATCTTGTCATAATATTAACTATTTATTGACTATTCCACACAAAACTCATTAGAGTAGTGTGTTTAGCACATCAGCCTATGCCTATAAATTAGCACTTATTTTCTCATAATTGTCGGAAGCTAATTTGCATCAGTATGTAACCAGATTCAGGGCTTGTTTTAATTTAGATTCTGAATTGGATAAAATTAGTAATTAAATTCATATCTAAGAGAGTCTATAAGTTGCATTATTGTGCTCGGAGGGACCAAGACATGAAGTTGTACGTTTGTATATCAGATTGTTTAAAATAATTCTGACATTTTTAACAACACTCAGGCTTGTGCAAAAGAAATTCAAGATGTAGTTCTGAAATAAAGCTATTCTGTTTCAGTCTCTTTCTCCCGCTCTCATTCTTTCATTTATTATGTTCCTTCAGAGCAACTTGGGTGTGTTCCATCACCTCTAGATCCTTCTGTGGAGGATATCCATCAGCTGCATTATTTTGATTAAATATGTGGTTGGAGATATAAAGAAAAGAACAATGCTCACTTTTAACTTTATAGAGAAATTCAGATTTTGAGAGCTCTATTAAGACACTTCTAGGTTTTTTTTTTTCCCAAGAGAAGCAGATAATGTTAAAAATTATCTTGGTAATATAAATCTTAGGCCTATAGTATTTTAGTCTATAAAGACATAGACTATAGTTATATAAAAGTATAGGAATGTACTTTTCTTCTTAGTGTCCTTCATTGATTAACTGTGCATTTAAATACAATTTTGACTTAATGTCCTTATTGGCAGTGCTGCTAATTTCTCTAGGACCATTTTAAATTTCATTAACATTTGTAGTGAGCACAAGTCCTGCCTTCACTTGCTTTTATTCAGGATACTTTCTAAGCAGCTCATTGATGAGTAGTGTCCTTGTTATTCATATTCAATTTCTCTGAACATACACATTGGACAGGAAAAAATCAGTTACTAGATAGGATCTTTGGAGTACTTCGCATGCTTGTAATAATTCAAATGTTTAAATGATTCCCTTGAGGTTTTCTGTTTTGTTGTTGTTGTTGTTGTTGGTTTTTGTTTGTTTGTTTTGTTTTGTTTTTCAAGACAGGGTTTCTCTGTGTTGCTTTAGAGCCTGTCCTGGAACTAGCTCTTATAGACCAGGCTGGCCCAAACTCACAGAGATCCACCTGCCTCTGCCTCCTGAGTGCTGGGATTAAAGGCATGCACCACCACCACCCAGCCCTATTCCCTTGAGTTTTTAATTAAATTTCCAAACATGTGTTTAATAGAAGACATACTAGTCATTTCAGTATTAAAATCAACTATAAAGTAACTCAGAATATTGATTCAGAATCTCCCCAGAATTAAATATACTACTTTTGTCTTAGCCAGAGCAATAAGACAATTAAAAGGGTCCAAAGGAGTGCTAATTAGAAAGAAAGAAATCAAGGTCTCCTTGTTTGCAGTTTGTCTAGGGCTTCTAGAATTACAACAAAACGCAAGTTGGGGAGGAAGGGGTTACTTGGCTTACACTTCAGCCTTGCTGTTTATCACTGAAGGGTGTCAGGACAGTACCTCGAGCAGGCCTGGAACCTGCAGACAGGAGCTTCTGTAGAGGCCACGGAGGGGTGCTGCTTACTAGCTTGCTTCCCTTGGTTTTCTCAGTCTTCTTATAGAACTCAGGAGCAGAAGCTCTAGGGGATCGCACCACCCACAATGCACTGGACCTTCCCCCATTAATCGCTAATACTGAGAAAATGCCTTACAGTTAGGTTTCATGAAACCATACTCTCAACTAAGTCTCCTTCCTCTCTGATGACTCTACCTTGTGTCAAGTTGACACACAAGACCAGCCAGTATACAAAATAATACAGATTTTTATATAAAAGTCCCTAAAGATTCCATGTAAGAAAAAAGAAAACATGTAAAGCTGATAGAAACTTTCAGCAAAGTAGCAGAATTCAAAATTTACACAGGAAATACATACATTCCTAAATCAGGGAAACAATGTCTTTCATAATAGTCTCAGATATATGTATATATATACACACACATACATACATACAATATGTATCTATATATACACACATACATATAATATGTATCTATATATACATACACATATATACACACAAATATATATATATGAAGAGCTCTAACCAAGTCAATAAAAAACTTGTATAATAAAACATTTAAAACGTTGAAGACAGAAATTGAAGGAGACATCAGAAGATCTGAAAACCTCCCACGATGATGGATAATAGGATTCATTCAACGACAACAGCCAAAAGACCTAAAGAAGAAAAAGACATTCTTAACCTTAAGTGAATTTATATTTTTCAGCCAAATATGATTAAAAAAGAAGTAATCATAGCTGATACATTATTATATATAATCGAATATAATTTGTTATTGACTTTAAATTAAGCATTTTTATAATAGAACTTATTGCTGATTGGTTCCCAATCCTGCCACATTAGCAAATGTAAGCTTGTTATCATTTTAAAAGCAATTAAAGAACTCTGAATTAAACTTAATATCCATTGTATTTTCATTGCACTAAAAGTTCTGAAAAGTGTTTATATTGCCCCTTAAAAATGTATTACTCTCAGATAATAAAATACTGATTAGTAAGCAGTTCTTTAGATACTACAGTCATGTCCTAGTCATATGCCAACAGTTTCACATTGTATTATCATTAAAGATATGGGAATATTTCATGCATTGAATTTGATGGAAATTTGTTATTAGCTATCTGAAAAGCCTACCCCAGAAGAGGAAGCCGAAAGACTGTAAGAGCCAGTGGGGAGAAAACACATCAAGGAACAAGCTGTTCTAGATAGAATAGATCTGACTTACATATAAACTCACAGAGATATGGCAGCATGCATAGGGCCAGCACAGGTCTAAGCCAGCTTTGGTCCCAGTGCTGAGAGGGGAAGTGGACAAGAGCTCCCAACCATAACTCAGAAGCTAGGTCCAGTTGATCACTGCCCATAAAAGAAAAAATTGTTTTCTCCAAAGGAATCTCACTGGGTGTACAAATCAGACTTATGGGCAGGCCCCATGCCCAGTAATAGATGACCAACACAAAAGAAACTTGATGGCATGTTTGGTGGGATTTTTTTTTTCTCAGAACGCTTTGGGCTTTAAAAAAAAAAAATAAACAAAACTTAACATTCTTCGTTGCTGTTGTTCGTTTGTTTTTAATGGGATTTCTGTGTTTGTGTTTCCGTTTGTTTTGTCCTATTCTGATTTGTTTTAATGAGTCCTAGCCTAGATAAAAATGAGAAGCGTAGTTGAGTGCTGGGATGTATTAACCTATTGCCCTCCGCTTTTGACTGTGTTGGTGACAGGTCTAGGTCTTCCAAGTTGCTGCCACTTTGACCTCCCAACTCTTTCTACCCCGCATTGCTTCTATAGGAGTCTCTTGTCATAGCAACAAGACAGAAACCTCTATTGGTTTGGATGACTATTCCCAGTGGTTCCTGTTCAAAATTCTTTGTCTGAAAAACGACACTCTTGGGAGTGTCTTTAAGTGGGGATTTTGTGTGTGTGTGTGTGTGTGTGTGTGTGTGTGTGTGTGAGAGAGAGATGTGCTACTGACTGGGATTTTTGAGAAAGGCTGTTCCCTTTTCACTCATTTTATTTCATAGCTCATAAACTGTTGAGTTTAATTCAAAATACACTCACCCCATCACTACCTAATATTGCACCCCTATCTGATAGCACTGAGCCTACCTGGTCTTGTCTGGACCTGGCTTAGCAGAGTAGCTAAAGAAACCTTTCCTTATTAAATGTTAATTAACTTCAGTAGTTTAGTTACAGTAAAGTAATAAAGGATTGCTGGGCGGTGGTGGCACACACCTTTAATCCCAGCACTCAGGAGGCAGAGGCAGGCGGATCTGTGTGAGTTTGAGACCAGCCTGGTCTACAAGAGCTAGTTCCAGGACAGGCTCCAAAACCACAGAGAAACCCTGTCTCGAAAAAAACCAAAAATAAATAAATAAATAAATAAATAAATAAATAAATAAATAAATAAATAAATGTAATAAAGGATTGTGGAGGGGGATTGCAAAGAGGAAACTCTGAAGGTCAGGGAGGTCTATGTAAACCAGTTTAGCAAGTTTTGTTTGTCATTTGTTTTGTTTCTTTTGCTGAAGGTAGGACTGGTGGTTTGGCAGCACTGGAAGGCTGTGAAGAATGAATGAACAGGTCAGACATCTAAGTGCTCAGATGAAGTGCTTAGAGAAAATAGGGTCCTTAAACTGAATTTTACAAAGAAATTACATAGAAAAAGATTTAGGAATTTAAATTTGGTCAAGCAAAGCCTCTCCATGTCTTGAAAAGTGAAAAAAAAATTATTTATGTAAAGAGATAGAGAAAAGTGTGTTTGGCTTTTTAATTATCATAATATGCATCAGTGATAGTTATCTTTAAGGAAAGTTTTTGAAAGGTTCCTGGAAGATGACTTATTGTAAAGGTGTAAGTACTCAGGAACTGTTTTGAAGTAGGGGTTCTGTCTGAAAGCGAAGCCAGAGGGATTGTTTGCTTTTGAAGAGTCCCTGCAGTAACCATCGCTCTAAAGCATCATTTTCTCATTACCTCTCAGTTTGCTGATGTGGATTGGGCATCTCTCTTCTCCGGATTCTTATCATCTAGGCGGTTTTTACCACAGTTCTGATATTGTCAGGAAATTTTGTTTGATCATTGAAAAATATTTGATCAAGTTCTGTGATATTTTACTGTCATTTTTTTCCTGTTTATTCTCACAATAAATCAGAATATAAAATCAGTGTTCATATCTGTTAAAATGCTTTCAATTAGTTCAACTTAGATTAATAAATTAAAATGAACTGAACTAATGTTCCTTAAGCATGATACACACACACCCACACACACACACACACACACACACACACACACACACGTACTTATATATAATAAATAAAATGTCAACTCTAGGAATTACTAAGTAATTTCAGCATGTATAAATGCATATTTCTTTTCAGGTGTGCAATTTTTTCTAACACATTTCCTTTTCCTTCTTTCCATAAAGTGTTGAGAACAGATTTACCTCATGCTTACAGAGACAAGAATAAGAACTCTCTCATCTCCAGGGATAAGAACAAGGTTGATACACAATGCATTTTATGTACATATTGGTAAGAAGCAGTATCAGGGATTTTCAGAGCCCTAAGTTAGAATGAGTGTGCTTCTCTATTAAACAAAGTGAGTCTGTGATAGAGGCTTGAGAGACGCAGAGGCGACATATCCTGCTGGGATAGGAAGAGTCAAATTAAGAGTTTGACTTCTGGCAACTGAAATTGGTGGTTTAGAATATGCAATTGGCCAAACATAAAGATAAAAATACTTATTGTTTGGATAACATAAATAGATACTAACTATCACTATCAATCCAGAGTTAATTTTCCCTTAAGGGCATAGAAAAGCCATTGAAAATAAGAAGTCAAATTGAGAGCTGGCTTGAGAACCCCATCAGGAAATTTGTAACACACAATTAAGTGGGGAAGGATCTATAAGGCTGTCTGGTACAAATGAGGGTGCTTGTCAGCAGCTGAAATCTAAGTTGAGAAATGAAGAACAAAATGAGGCATGTAATGAAATATGATTGAGACGCATCTATGACTTCTGTGATTGATGAGATTTTTCTTGGATGACACTACTTCAGCTTTATGGTAAATAGGTTAATCAATAATTTTTATTAGCAAAAGCAATATCAATTCCACCATCGTTTTCAAATATAGCTAGCTATTTTTTTTATATTTTAGCTTCGTAAGAACATAAGTACATTAATTTGAACATTTCTGAAAGATAGGCAGATGGTAAAGTATTTTGGTTAAGAAACTAATTTCTAAAAATTAGATCAAATTGTATTCATTTCAAGACTACGTAAATAGTATCCTTTGAAATGTATATGTATACATATATCAGAGTTAACCCCAAGTCAATAATTACTTGTGAATAATTCCAGCCATTACATATACAATTATTCAGTATATGGGAAAATAATACCAGTAGGGCTTCACTCTTTATATTTAAAATAATTTTTTTTTTTTTTTTTGTTTTTCGAGACAGGGTTTCTCTGTGGCCTTGGAGCCTGTCCTGGAACT
>NC_022009.1:96825462-96844332 GCF_000317375.1 Microtus ochrogaster | reverse complement strand
GTGGCCTTGGAGCCTGTCCTGGAACTAGCTCTGTAGACCAGGCTGGTCTCGAACTCACAGAGATCTGCCTGATTAAAGGTGTGCGCCACCATCGCCCGGCTTTTAAAAGAATTTTTTTGAGCCTGTGCTGAAACTTGCTCTGTAGACCAGGCTGTCCTTGAACTCACAGAGATTCACCTGTCTCTGCCTCTGAGATTAAAGGCCTGTGCCCCTACCACCCAGCCATAATAGCATCTTTAAAACACTGAAAACATGCAAATATCCAATGAGAATTTTACACCATAATCAAGTAGAAATTATTTTTGGAAGGCAATACTTCTTCATCACTCAAGATTTAAGAAAAATGTCCAAATATTTACATTAATTATCACAAGACAAAAAACATATACAAATTCAGTACCTATTCACTACAAAACCTCTCTGCAAAACTAAGATAAGGGTATTTTCACAGCTATATTAGGAATATTAAAAAAAAGTCTTAGAACTTTCATCCAATTTAATAAACAGCTATTTCCCCCACAACCAGAAAAAAAAAAGTACATCAACCTTCACAGCTTCTACTCAACAGTATACAGGAAGGTTTAGCTAGGGCAACAAGACAATGAAATGGTAAGACAGACTGAAAACGCATAGAATTCCCCTTGGGCACAGACGGTTTTCTTAGTGGAAGCTCCCTACAGTTCAGCCGCATAGGTGTATGTTACAGAGCAGGTAAATTTCTCTACTGACTTTTGTTTCTTTTCGGTCTGTGTTTTAGGATTGCTTTTTACTCCTTCTATTGCTTTGACATTTCTTGAAGGTTTTCTTGAATAGATTTTGTTTCTTGCACCTGGGATAGATATAGCCCTGTCATATACAGATATGTTATTGTAGTCATAAAACATGGGAGAGTAGACTATTTCATACTCTTAGGGTGAATCTCAGTTTTTTGTTTGTTCTGTTTTTCATCCTTTAAGTGAGACACAAAACTTAGAAGATACTGGTTGGAAAGTCCTTGTCGTTCGTTTCTGCCACAGCTCTGGTAAGTTCTTTCACTCTGGAATTTAGATTTTCATAACAAAGCATGATTTTGTCTTATATCTAAGTACTTACATTTCCGTGACCCAGAAACACATCTCTGGTTTTCAACTGTGAGAATTTGAGAATGTTCTTGGGAATAACTCCTGCAAATATCTATGAAGTTCACTAAGAATTTGTTTCACAGGACTGTCTGCCTCATGCTAGTCCACACACAGTCCCCAGCATTTTGATAGGATAGCATAAAATCTCATATCACTTTGGGGATTTAGTAGTCTGGCTCAGGTCAGCAGACTTGCCTAGTGGATCTATAACTGGAGCATTCCACATTTTCAGTGGTTTTTCTTTTCTTTCTTTCTTTCTTTTTTTTTTTTTTTTGCCCTCCAATCTCAGTTACCTTTAATCTCTATCCTGGATCTCTACACTATTTGTGTGAGAATACAATATGGTATAAAATGGTCATTATTTTTTTCTCCTAAAGTTTACATAGAATTTTACAGTGAAGGTTTGTTGTTAAAAAACTTAGTTGTTTTGAAAACAAATATTGGCTATTTTCTCTGTTTATTTCCCACGTTTTGATGTTTTCTGAGATTTATTCTTCCCCCTAATGATGTTTTCTGAGATCAGAGGAGGCTGACAACTTCCTAACATTTCAGTTGTTAACATTGGATTCAGAAGATTAATGACGGAAAAATTTCCAGGCCTCCATGCAATAATTTTTGGCATATTTTGAAAATAAGTTGACCCCTTTGACTTCAGATTCTGTATTTGCAGATTCCTTATGTAGATCACAAATATTTAGAAAAAAAATGTATGTAGGCTGGGTGGGTGGCTCACACCTTTAATCGCAGTATTTGGGAGGCTCAGGCAGTAGGACTGTGACTTCAGCCTGGTCTACAGAGCAAGTTCCACGACAGGCTCCAAAGCTACACAGAGAAATGCTATCTCCTACCCCCCCCCCCAAAAAAAAGTATCTGTACTAAACATATGAGACTATGACATTGTTCCCTACCTACTGCAATGCAAAAGCTACTTCACTTTTACAATGAATGAGCTACTTCTAATAATTTAGATGTTATAGAAAACATCATGCAGGAAGAACATATGTATTCCTTGTATGGTTTTCTGTAAAATTGAATAGAATGACCTTTAACTCTAATCCATAGATTGTGGATTTCAAATGGGATTTGAGAAAAAAATATATAGGCATCCATAACTGAAAAAATAACCTGAAATATCAATTGTAAATTTAAATATTTAGAACCTTCACAATATGCCCTAGTTAATAGAGAATCATCAAGTCATTATTTTGATAAACTACTATACAAGAGAGGGATATGCACATGTAGCTTTTATTGTAGTCAAATACACTACTAGTACCATAAATAGTAATTGACTTCCATCAAACACTGCAGAGTATGGTGAATTCCCCAATGCTGATATTGACAATCACAAGGTGGATATCACGTGAACACCCAACTGCAGTGTGCGATGCTGACTCCGCAGGGAAAACTCAGTTTAGGCAGATGAGCAAATGACTTCAATTCTAATATGAACACACTTGGATTAAATTGTCAAAGAGATTCATACATTAAATGGAAATCTGGATTTAAATTATTTCAAACGTCTGTGTATTCTCATGGAAACAGCAATGTTCTTAGATAATTGGTACTGAAATTCTATAATAATTATAGCTGGCAGTTTGAATGGGCCAAAACTTTCAACTGCGTAGCTGCTGTGTGAAACCTGTTTCTGTCCCCCAGAACTGTGTCACACAGAATTATATTAAGTATTTAAGTTTAGTTTACTGTTACTCTAGACAGCTTGGAATGAGCTTGTGATATTAAAACTGGCTAGCAAATTGACTAGACATCATTAGCATTAGTAGCCAGAAGATCCAAGCAGACAGCAAAATGACAGTAGCTTATTCATCTGTATCTCAACATCTACTCATTGGTATCCCCGCATCTCCTACTCATCTGCATCCCCACATCTCCAGTATATACCATGTGAAAATGGACATGAGTTTACAAATACTAAATCTAAATCTAATGTCACTGTTTCTTTACTGAACTTGACCTCCAGGGGGCAGAGAAGCAACAGAGGGAGGGGCAATGCAGACTATTGCTAAAGTTGACCTGTAGTGTGAAAGGGTTGTAATGCCCATATTCACATCCACTACCATGCAGTGCTCAAGCAGGTCAGAAAGGGACATTGAATCCCCTGGAATCAGAGTTAGAGAAGGGTATGAGCTATCTTCCTTGTACCAGAAATCAAACCAGGGTTTCCCAGAAGAGCAGCCTATGCTCTAAACCACAGAACCACATTTCCAGCTATAGGAGATAATATATTTCAATTTGAAAATGATACCCATATTAAACATAAATACTGATGTAAGCAAGTGCAAAAATACATTCTTCATGCACTTGGGAAAATGCTAAGTTTAATACTAATTCTGTAGTATGAAAAAGAGATGATTATTATTATCATCATAATTATTATTGATGTTGACTAAATATGAAGATTTTAGGTCCATGAAGCTCATACTTTTGCTCTGGGTGCTACTTGCTATTTATAGAGGTGAACTTTATTCCTTGCTTGTGTTTAGATCAGTATTGTTTTAATGAAATTTGTGTTTAATGGGAAATATTGGAATTTATTAGTTTAATTTTGCAGTTGTATCATTGCATGCTAGAGAGTCAAATAGACTGGATTCCCAGGTCCTTGGATTTCTTACATCTCACGATACATCGCTGACAGCTACTTTCTAGCATACAATGATGACAACTGCATACATTTTATTAAAACACACAGACATACACACACACACACATGCAAACACACACACACACACACACACACACACACACACACACTTTGATATTACTTAGTCCTCAGAGTTGTTAGTCTTAACCACTTTGGGTTCTCAAGTGATATCATCTAGCTGTTTTTTTTTTCTTTTGGTATATTTTTCTAACCATGGTGTTGATCAAACGGCAAGATTCTTATGGACTGAGAACTTCCAGGTCTATGAAAATTTTAGGACTAAAACTTGGACTATGCTTGGAAAACCAAGGAGATTTGTTACATTGTTCTGAGTCCCTAATTTAATCCAACAAAATCACTTGTAATACACTGGAGAGAATAATCCAGCTGTTTAGACTGTTCCTATAACCCCCCTTGCTCGTCCCTACAAACTGCTTGCCTTAAGTGTTATTTTGGCATATCACACCTCTTGGGGTTTAGAATAATAAATGGTGTACAATTTAACAACTGTCTCATACCTATATTCTCTTATCTGCAGCAATGCCTTCCCTTTCCTTAATGGCAAAACTGGAAACTGGAAAACATTTTAATGTCACTGTCACACACCTTCTTTTTATATGATGTCCCTCACAATTTATAAAGGGAATCACTTATTTTACTTATTTAAACTTATTTAAATGGTTATCCATTTCTTCATTTTCTATTTTAACTGCTTTTATTTTACTTGTGTCAACCTTTCAAACTGGCCATCAAATCTGATTCATACTCCTCCAAGTATGGCCCTAAAAACATTCCCATTTTTTTTAAACCTACAATGCCAACACCCATAACTTACCTTGACCACTGCAGCAACTTAATAAACAGTCATCTCCAATCCATGTATAGTTTCTGATCAATTTTTGTTGTTCAACTCATGTGACTTTTGAGAAATGAAAACTGATCAGTTCCTTCCTGTAGAATCAAAATGACTCAATGATGTCATATTATATTCAGCAGAAACTGGAGACCATTAAGGTGACTCAGGAAATCCTACAGCATTTGGCCTGAGATCCTTGTCTATCTTGTTTTCTTTCCCAACAACTCTAAATTTTCTCTGTAGTTCTTAGAACATGAAGGCTGGCTGGCTTCTTACATACAGGTTTTATCTCCGTTGCTGTCATTTCTTTAGAACCTTAAATAATATTTAGATTTCACTTTTTTGTAATATGTCTCCTTATGAGTATCATTTTCTAGAGTTTTAAATGATTTGGGACCTCCTGTTATTCATTCTCATGGTACTGTGTACATTATAATCAAAATAACTTTAATATATCTAATCCAGCCATTCTGTACTTGACTATATATTTGCAAACAACTATTGGACTATGGAGATGTTCACTTGGTAAAATGTTTGCTGCATAAGCATGAGGAGCAGAGTTTCATCTTCAAAAATTATGTAAAAAGTGCTGGGTCTATCATCATACGTACCTATAATTCCAAAATGACAGAACATAGACGGGTGTTGATGATCTCTACGCCAGTGTCAAACCCTGCCCTATAAAAGAAATGTGGACAGCAGTTGAGGAACAATCTATGCACTGATCCAGGTGTGTACTCTATATGACCAAATCTTAAGACTACATAGACTTGAAAAATTATCTTGTGTTTATGTTTGGAAACTTAAAATTTAGAAATTTTTATAAAGTAGCACTACAATACTGTGCTCTGGCAGACTAGAACTTGGTTATCTTACCTAATATTATTTTAGCATCTGTTATACAAGCTTACCCTTCTTGACTTCCAGGGATCATTATTTTACTCTCAACTTTTATGGAATCATCATCTTAATCTTTCACCTTAAAACAAGAACATGCAGTATTTGTCTTTCTGTCTCAAGTTTATTTCATCCAACAAATTATTCTCCAGTGCCATGAGGTTGTTGGCAATGGTGGGATTTGATTCTTTTTATTCCTAAATAATATTTTATCGTGTATATACCACACATTTTCTTTACCCATTCTTATCTCAATTCCATATTATGGAGCTATCATATGGAAAAAACAGAAAGGAGGAACACTCAATCAAGAAAGGAGACAGCTTGAGAATGGATCCCACCTGTCACTGGAGAAATGACAAGAATGGAATCAATTCTGTCAGGAATATTTAATGATCTTACAGTCATAGTTTAACTTACAAGGGAGGTTACATTGACAAGGAGATCTCAGAGGTGTGGTGCAGTTAGCTGACACTGTTGCTTGTAGACAGAACTGAATGCAACACTTTCTTTTTTTTTTTAATAAATTTTATTTATTTATTTATTATGTATACAGTGCTCTGCCCACATGTATTTCTGCAGGCCAGAAGAGGGCACCAAATCTCATTACGAATGGTTGTGAGCCACCATGTGGATGCTGGGAACTGAACTCAGGACCTTTGGAAGAGCAGGCAGAGCTCTTAACCACTGAGCCATCTCCACAGCCCCAATGCAACACTTTCTTAACTCTGACACAAAGCCATGTACCTAGAATGTTGGTGAATAGTGTTGGTTATGTGTTTGGCAAACCAGGTGGCAGTGGAATCACCGTGGAAACGGTAACTTTAAGTCACACTAGAAAAACCAAAAGGAAAACCAAAAGCAATAAAACCTTTAAAGTGCAGTTGGAAAGTGCTTGTTCACCTGAGAAAGCCTATGACAATATTCTCAAATTACCAATAGAAAAAATACGACACCAAGTCTCGTTAAAGTTAAATTATTAAAGTTTAACTTAATGTCTTTCTTACATACTAAATTCTGGTTCATGCAGTTTCTTTTGACAAAAAGATCTACTAAAAATGGATAGTCTTTTAAATATACATGTGTGTGTGTATATATATATATATATATTGCAGAATACATGCTGTTTTATTAATTAGTGTACAAAGAATTGTTAAGTTTGATGATTATGTTCAATTAAATATAATGAATATAATTAATGTGTTGCTGTTTTAGGTTCTTGAGTTAATAGTGCCATTAACTGATGCTGTTTTTGTTGTGGTAGTGATTATTGTCATAATAGAATACTAAACTTAAAATGAGAGAAAAGTTGAAAGCTTGACCAGTGTTTTCCTTATTTAAATCTGTGTGCACAAATGCATGTGTATATATGTGTATATACACATATCTATATGCATGAGTTATCATCGACATTACACACTGTAATGTCAGCATGAATATTTTAATTTTCTTTTTCATATTAACTTTTCTTCATAGTGTTAGATGCTACAAACTACTTCTTTCTAAAAACCTACTTAAAAAGAGAAGTTTTAAACCCAAACATGGTTAGTTATCTCCTTGGATCTCACTGTTTAGTTCTGACTAGCCTGGAACTTGCTATGCAGACCAGGCTGGCCATAAACTTACAGAGATCCAACTGTCTCTGCCTGATGAGTACTGGTATTAATGGCACATACCACCACTCCTGGTCTGCATAGATTAAAATAAACACATCGTGTAAGTTTCCTTCTTTATCTAAATTTAGGTGAATCTTTTCAAAGTATTTAGAAAGTATCCATTTAATTTTAATTTTTAATTACTTTTTTGGATAATGTATAGGAAATTTAAAATTATTTATATCATTATTTTTCAGTTTACCACATAGCTGCACAATGTTTATAAAGTATATTGAGTATAGGGTAGAGTCATTGAAATTTACTTTATTAAAGACAAAATTGATTTTCTCAAATGTGTTAAATTATGTATTTATGTTTAAGTCAGATACAAATATCTCAGACACAGACATACTCCTCATATATATTGAATAAAGCAGGGTAATGGTTTCCTTTACTCTTCTATATATTACAAATTCATAATCTACAAATATTATGTCTTATATAACAATTTGATTAATTTGTTATAATTTTATATTTTGTTGGAATGCTTATTTTTATTTATCATTTAAAATCAATTTACTTACTAATAGACCCTAACTTCTAGATATACAACAGTAATATTTTCATGTTCTGTGGACTTGTGGTTTTCAAACTATATAATGTACTTTTTGGATTTCTATATATGTAATATTATGAACTTCAATTTAATCCTTCTGTTCTCCATATCATTCATTTATATGTTTCTCCATATCTTCATATGTGTGTGAAATGTCTAAATTATATTAATTATACATAATTGATGTTAATATATGTATAATTAATAAATGTATAAGAAAGATTAGGCTTTATTTCCTGGAATGCAAAGTCATTCCTAGAATAACAATTTATTTAAGAACAAAAAATTTAATGCTCCATTGATAGCTAGCTGCCTTTGATGGAGGGGGGGTCAGTTATTGACCTGACAGTCAGACTAAGAGAACAGATGTCATAAGTAAACAAAGTAGACAAGTCACAATACAATCAAAGAAGATGATTGCTTTCTCAGTTCTTATTCCCTGAAACAAAGACTTACTATCTTTTCCCCTGTAAATGGAAAAACTGCTGATTGGATCTTTCAATATTCTTGTTGTACTCTTGGCAGGAACCAATAAACTTCTCTGTCTTTGTCTAATTCAACCAATCCACCAAGACAGTCAAAACCAACTAATCTAGAAGGAGGAAAGGGAACTTTCTCATTCACCAAACAGAAAAGCCTAGACTCACCAGAAAAACAAACAAACAAACAAACAAACAAAAAAACCAAACCAAACCAAACCAAACCAAACAAAACAAAACTACTAGATTCTGGTTTTCAGATCACGTCCTCTTTGAGCTATCCTTCTTTCTTTGCTATGCTGACTTGTATGTGTAACAAACCTTGGCTATATGTTGTGACCGTGGATTTTGCCTGTTTCTGAATTCTTCAATGGGAGAAAATTAACTATGTCTAACACTACAAAAGTGACAATATTAGGTGAAACATTCTTTAAATATGTGTATCCATCTGACAACTACTTGAATAACTTACAGTAGTGCTCTCTAATAATCACCAACACAAGATATAGAATTATTATTACTCAGACCTTCTTCCATCCATCCATCCATCCATCCATCCATCCATCCATCCATCCATCCATCCATCCATCTATCCATTCATCTATCCTTCTGTTCACTTATCCATTTATCCATCTATCCACCCATTGACCCACCTACCCATTCACCCACCCAACCATCCACTCACCCACCCATCTTTCTGCATGTTCAGACTGCCATGGATTGTATTTTACAGGAGTTTCCATTAAGGACTTGATGAACCAGTTACGCCATTGGGCCTTGTGGATACACTTGAACCACGAGGATTCCAGAGCACACAGTAAGTGAATCCCTGCTTGTACCTTACCACCTTTATTTCTTCTTGTGAAATACATTTGCCTCACTACTGTTTTTCAAGGCCCTATCCAACTGCAGTCCTGATTTTGACTTATAACTGTACTTACAGAGTAGAGTTATAAATACACAAAACTATTTTGCCTTCTGGTTCATTATTCCTAGCTACAACCTCCAATGTGGCCATGAGAGTAAGCTGATAGAAAGGTACTATGAACATACATGAACAGCTAGTTTGAATATACTCTATTGATGACATTTGTAAGATGACATCAGTATCAAAGGGGCCTTGTCTGAGAGGAAAATGGATATTTTGCAATAAAGAAATAACTTTATCGCTGATATTTTAACATGTACACCTAATATATTTAAATTAACCTTACAACTATAACCCAAGTCTAAATTTATTTTTTGTACATTCCATGCATATGTGTGTATGTGAATTTGTCAGATAATATTTAAAATTTTGACAAATAATATGGTTTTCTCTTCCTGTATTCTTATTTCCCTTTCTTCTTGCTCCCATTGTTGCTCTTGAATAGTCCATTGTCATTTGCTTCTCTCTCCAGTAGTATCTTCTTCTCTCTGAAACTGTGTGTCTTATACCTTCAAAGTCATTGATCATAACTTAATGTTTAAATAACTAACTATGAATTTGTTTTTTCTTAATTCTGTTTCATGTTTTTTAGACTTTCTGGATCTATGAAATGGTAACCACCAAAAGTCTTTTTGTGCTTCTAAAACAGAACACTGGCACATGCATGATTCAGAAGGGAAGATTTTTTGTTCACAACATGAGATTCTGGACAGACCATTGTCAAAGTACCCACATATAATGAGGACATTTATACTATATCTGATGTTAGAAGGCTAAATGGGAAGAAAATGCATGAAGGATTAAGAGTTAGGGAAGTTGACTTCTCTTTAAAAATAACTCAACAATTCCCACGACAAAAGCTCTGAGTACAGAAGTCTTTGCTCGAGTTTAACCATCTCTCACATGTGCCTCATGTCAACAATCCTTCATTGGTGATTAATATCCAACACCTGATTGCCAAAGGCATATTCATGGTGCCAGCTTTCACTAATTTGTCCTACTCATTCAAGGAAATGTATTCACAGAATGCCTCATGTAGAGTTGATTTTTTCTCATTTTTCAATATCTCTTACATCTCTGTTGTGGGTTTTCCACATCATTGTGTCATTTATATATGAATTAACATTATCATTATTTTGAAAATTTTGAGCTTGTATGTAGTCTTTCCAAAATTCCAAATTGACTGAATTTTGGGACCACTTACTTTTTAAAATAAGTTAGTCATCTTCATTTTTACTTTTCTTTATGTGTTTAGGCACAGAAACATAATTAATTTGCATTATTTAAAGTGAATTTGTGTTTGGAATACACATATGACGAACTATCTAATTGCCACCTAACTCAATTAATAGATTTTTTCCATATGCAATTGTAATTTTATTTTTGAGTTTATTATTTTTACAATTATGACACAGATGATACTTTTTAAACTTTTTCTTTAATATCTTGTTAGAAAATGCAAATTATCAAATCTGCCTTCATCTTATGTTTTGATTTCGTCCCCATCCCCTACCTCACTATTATCTCCCAAATTCTCATGCTCCTTATTTTATTTTTTAAACCCATTGAGTCCAGTTGGTGCTGTCAGTTTGCACATGAGTGGGGAATCATCTGCTGGTGCACAAGGGCCTTGTGGACTTTCCTGTATATCACACCCCTCCTACTAAGCTTGAGGGATCAAGGCTAGGCATTGAAGATGGATTATTGGGTGTTCTTTTTTGAGGTATTGTCTCATGGTTTTAAATTCACTAGAATGCTATAAATTTAATTCTTCTTCAATTAAATTCCTTAATACAGTACTTCAATTTGTCTCTAAGTTATTCATAATAACCTAAATATTCATGAAGGCAGTCTTCGGATATTCTGTTAAAATCTGTGGTGAAACTTTATTGTTTTGTATACTTATTCCAAGGTATTACTGAGCTTTCAGATTAGCAATGTGTTTGATAATCTACATATAGTCCTTTGAACTATAAATTAAAACCCCAAATTCTTTACGTGAAACAGCTACAGTACTTAGGTTCTGTGATCCTGGGTGTTATCTCAGAACTTTATTACTTAATAACATTTACACACACACACACACACACTTGATTATTTTCCTTGGCCACTTGTACTTGCTGTTATTTTGGATGTGTCTGTGTGTTGTCTTGATACAGCTAGAGTCATCAGAGAGGAACGAAACTCAATTGAAGAAATTCTTCCATATGATCCAGCTGTAAGGCATTTTCTTTATTAGTGATTAGTATAGGAAGATCCAGTCCTTTGTCAATGCTGTCATACCTGGACTGGTGTTTGTTGGTTCTATAAGAAAGCACACTGAGCAAACCAGGGGAAACATTGAACAGCTCCTGCCTCCAGGATTCTGCCCTCGCTGAGTTCCTGTCCTAACTTCCTATGAGAATGAACAGCAATATAGAAGTGTAAGCCTAATAATCCTTTCCTCCCCAAGCTGCCCTTTAATTATGGTGTTTCATCACAGCCATAGAAACCCTAAGACACCACTGCTAATCTTTTCAGAACCATGTATCTAAACACACATCAAATCATTTTACCCAGAAATTTTTATTTGATATAGAAATGGTTTTTACATAGACTATCAACAGAATAAAGAACTGGAATACTTTTAGAATGCCAGATTTTAATGATATTTCTAATCTCTGTGGTTTATGATACTATTATTTCTTAGCAACTGACCATTAATATATAATTAATTTTTATAGTATAAAATAAATTCTCTAAGAATTCTAGTCTATATAAAGAGCAAAACAAAAACTAATTTCTTACTGTCAGACTAAATTATTAATATGTGGATTCATTCACTATAAATGTTTGCTGCCCTCAGTTTCACCCATCCTCTCCATAACAACAATTATGAGCTTTTGTTACTCTGGAAGGATGCTTTACAATTTTGGCTCCATTAGACAACTGTATCTCAAATGAAACAATTAAACTTTAATTTGATATCTTAACTATAAATACCAAATTTATTTGAATGAGCTCATTAAATATACTTAGTACTAATACTGTTAATTTGGCTAATGTGTAAATCAATCATTTTCTTAAAATAGAGTGCTAGAATATATGTAAATTAAAAAAATATTGTTCACTTTCTTGAAATGAGATGTAAAGAGCTAACATATATTTATAAAGTCTTTTAAAATTTATTTTTTATCTTTTCATATATGAGTATAATCCATTTTGATTGTATCCACCCCTTTCAACCCTCTTTAGACCCTCCTATATGTCAACCCTTTTTACATTCCCCTGTCTGACTTCTTCTATAATAACACACACACACACACACACACACACACACACACACACAACCTACTATGTCTAGTTAGTGATACCAGTATGCACATGAATGTAGAGCTGAGCTGTAAGACCTGGGAAGTCCCCAAGAGGCTCCTGCAAAAAGAAAAGCAGCTTTTCCTCTGTCATCTGAGTCCCACTGCCTATAACTCCACAACTAGCAGTGGTACCTACCTTAAGTGCTCCTTTCCCATCCAGGCAGGGATGCTGGCTTGTGTGATCATGTACAGGTAGACAGAACCATTAGCATCCATGAGTACAGTACCTTGTATGGTCCAGGAGATACAACATTACAGTAGTCTTCCTGATACTGAGCTTCTTTAATATCCCACAAAGTCATACAAAATTTTATATTCTACCTTGTTCCAGACCTTTACTCATAAAAGTATTTTGAAGATTATTTAAACTTATTTTTACCTATGCCATCTAAACTATAAATATTTATTTATGCTATTATAAAATGTTGTAACCAATTTCCTGCTGTAGGACTATGGTTTTATCCTATAAAGATTTGTTTCTTGTACTTGTTTAATAAAATGCTGATTGGCCAGTAGCCAGGCAGGAAGTACAAGTGGGGCATCTAGGCAGGAAGTAGAGGCAGGGCAATGAGAACAGGAGAATTCTGGGAATGGAAAGAGTCAGTCTGCAGTCATCTCCCAGACTCAGAGGATGCAAGATGTGACTGCTTGTTCAAAAAAGGTACCAAGCCATGTGGCTAACACTGACAAGAATAGTGGGTTAATGTAAGATATAAGAATTAATAAATAAGAAGCCTGAGCTACTAGGCCAACCAGTTTATGATTAATGCAGACCTCTAAATTAATGCAGACTAAACTGCTGTAGGACCTGGTGGGACAGAAACATAAGTCAAAAATTTTCTTTATACCACATTTAAGTAATATCTTATAATTCACAAAATATTTTCATGTTTATCATTACTTGGGAGTTAGAATGTTAAAATACCTAAGTTTTGTAGATGGAGAAATGAGTCTCAAAAAGAGGAAATGATTAACTTAAAAAATATATACAGATTCATGAAGTTCCAGAGACTATTGGGGACATGTCTACCCAGAAAACTTGTTGATTTTTTCCCCAAAAGATGCATGAGTGAAATAATAAGACCCAAGTAAGGAGATGAGAGTTCTTTGGCATGCTCTATGATTTTGCATAATTGCTCTAGGCATTTGGATTGTTATTATCACTATCTAAAAATTGAAAATAATGTCTTTTGAAATTGTTATCAATGAGATTAGATAAATAACATGTATGACACAATGAAGCTTAAATACTGAATTAATTTTATTCCTTTATATCTCAGGAGTCATAACTTTGAGCCTTTCAGGAACCTGCAGTTAGGTAGAATTCCACATTTTACCTTTTGATTAAATCATGTGTTATACTTCTGGCTCTTTCTGCTTTTTTATTCACAAAACTGTGTTAGTTATTATCTTCAAAGTGAAAAACTACACAGTTCGGACTTGGGTGTTGAAAGAAGGCTGCATTCATGTATTCATAGCTGGACTTGATTTATTTGTTTTTATTTCCATTTCCTTCCAACTCTAAGACCAAATAAGTATGAAGCATGCTTCTAAAATTATAGTTATGCATTGGCATTCATTTGAAATGGGCTGTTTCATAATTACTGAAACGTTGAACCCATAAAATATTCAAGTTGCTTATACAGGCTGTAGAAGAAATTATAAGAGAAAATGCCCTTTAGGTAATTCCTTCTGAGATTCAGCCTAGGAGCTTCCTAGAGCATTTGCACCTCTGCTGTGACTACTACTATCTGCTGAAATCTCCCTGCTCTGAGAGGCCAATGTATCTGACAGTTTAATTGGAGGGACCATGACAATAGATGATCCCTATTCCTTCATTAGTTTCTTCCTGCTTATGTCATTTTCATGTTGTATTATTATTTTTACATCTGTGCTCAAGCTCATTGAATATTCAAATAGGAGAAAAGCTGAAGAGTTTGACAGTTTTCCAGATAATTTATTTTCTATTTTTTTTTCTGAAAGCTTACTACAGCTCATGTTGTATAGAAAGATTCCTCTCTTGTCTTTCTAAGATATGATTTTCTTTGCCTTGTATTAATAGCTTCTGACACCCTATATTTACTTATACTTATTTATTTTAAAAGATTTATTTATTTATTATGTACTCAGTGTTTTGACTGCATGTGTGCCTTAATGCCAGAAGAGGGCACCAGATCTCAATGTAGATGGTTGTAAGCCACCATGCAGTTGCTGGGAATTGAACTTAGGGCCTCTGGAAGATCAGCCTCTGAGCCTATATTTATAACTGTACTTCACTAGCCAGGTAAAGAAATGCCATCCAGAATTTTATTTATGCTTACATGTTTCCTTTACTGGATAAACACAAATTAAAGAAATCAAGAAGATATGGTTTTCTGCTTAGAATGTCAATGCCTATTTAATCCTGTCTTTGTTTTGTCTTGTTTGATGCCTTAAGAGTTTGGTGTAAGTATACATTCAGATATATTTCTGATGTGATTTTATAGTAGAAATGAGCCATGTATCATTTAGAAATGTCTGTTAACTAGGGTATTTACAAGATAGGTATATGTTTTGCACAATAACTGCATGAACTGTATTTTTGGCAAGGTTATCGTCCTGTGAGTCCTTCACTCTTTTACAGATGCACTAATCTTAGAGGATCAGAGAATTGTAAAATGATAAAACTAATTCATGGTAGTGATAAAACAAAAAGGTTAACATGCTTAAGAAAGAGACATGGGAACAATTTAGTAGTGTGAACTCATACAGGAAATAATCCACTGAATGGTGAAGTCTGCAGCTAACTAAAGTAAACGAAAATTGGCATGTCATAGCAATTAAACATCTTAACACTTACTGTCTCTAACATCATGGAGGCAAAGACTCTGAACACCTGTGTTAGATCACTCTTCTAAATCAACAAAACAATGTCAAGATGCCTATATCTTAGGAAGATGATAAGAATAATGCTGGAAAGTAAAATTTGCAAAAGTCTTCATTTGAGAGTGGTAAGGTAATTCATGGAACAGAGAACCAATTCTATGATGCACTTCAGTTGTATTTATTCCTGTCCCCTGTGGGCTGAAAATCCAAAATAATCTCACTTTTAAAACCTCAGTTACAGAAAGATCCCAACAATTATTTCTTATGGTACAGTTTGGGAAATAAGTATTTTTTTCTCTCATAATTCGCTATTCCTGTCTTAAAAGCTCACATTTCTTGATTGTGTCTACTTGGAGTTGTGGGTGAGTTGTCTTTTTACTAAACTGGCTTGAGTTCCACATAAATTGGTTTCTACAATGCAGGTTGCAGAATAGAGAGCATCTAAGGCATGATACTGGCAGTGGACAAAATGCAGGAATTTAAATCAGTGGCAATTAAAATGTTGCCATTCATTCAGGGATAGTGGCCCACACCTTTAATCCCAGCACTCAGGAGGCAGAAGCAGGCACATCTCTGTGAATTTGAGGCCAGCCTAGTCTACAGAGTGAGTTCCAGGACAGCAAGGGCTACACAGAGAAACCCTGTCTGAAAAAAGAAAAGCAAAACAAAAATAAATAAAATACACTGTTTCCATCCATGAGATCATGCTAAAACTACATCAGTGTATATGCCTTGAAACAAGACTTATTTGATTATAGCCAAATACAGCAAAATGGTCTTCTGGATATCTTTTCTCTGAAGTTCTATCTCTTCCTTTCCCAATATAAACCATCTCATTAGTCACATCTTTGATCATCCTCAGCTGTGTGCATTCTTCACCCACTGTGAGTGATTATGCAGTAACTAGGCATTTTTGGAGGCTGTGTCTTTAATCCATCTTCTGTTCTCTATTATCTCTCAATTTAATTGTTTTCACCCAAGTTCTACCTCTAATATCATTTGCCATATCAATAATTCTCATTCCTTTATAAGTGGATTCTTCTCTAAGTTATACTTTAAATTATTTTTGAAATTAAGTTAAAAAAGGTAATGATCCATTGTGAGGAAATGGTTTTTTTTTTATGTGAGTTTTGTTATTTTCATGACTTTGTGGACAGTCTGTAAGTCAGACCACAATTATACCCATGACTTTATAATGTGGACTCTGCTATGTGATGTAGCCATGCACTAAATATAACAATTCTTGCCTCCAGTCTTGAGCATTTTCAGGTTATGCCTGCTCTTTGAAGCATTCCCCCTCCTGTTGTATTTGGTATGGCTTCCCCTTACTAGGGGCTGATACATTATCACTTATAGGGATTTTTTTCAATGATGTTCTCCATTAAAAACATAGAATGTTTACTTAGTGGTCTTTGTATTTTCGTAAGATATGGATATAATTTGATTCTGGAATAAACTGTATCATAAGTGCTTGTCAATATATGAAAAATCCAGACACAGTGACTCTGAGAGGGATTTTTCTATATTTAGCTCTCAAACTTTGTTTTTCTGTATACATTCACCACACACATTGTTTGGTTATTGTTTATATTAGCCATTTGACCATTTTTATAAGTTGGACTCAGTCATAGTTTGAGATGGATAGTTCTTCAACAAACAATTAAAATTCAATTTAGCATAGCTCGACCTGCTGTCTCACCTGGAAAATAATTGGTTCACTCTCAAACTTTCAGATCAATTTACATAAATCAAAGTCCAAATAAAATTTTCCTTAATATCGTTACTATTGAGATACATCTGTCAATTATAATGAGGAAGTTTAATTAACCAATTTTTATATGTAATAACTTAGGCTGTTAATTATGTTTAAACATGTGACCATTCTCCCTAAAGTGCAAAGTTAGAAAAATTAAATATGATATTGCTAAAAATGATAAGTTAAAACTATTAAGCATCAATTAATCTCATAATTATTAACTTTTTAATGGCCAATTTTAAAATCATTTGCTGCAAGAATGTTATGGAATCTAATTTCTCCCTGTTAATTCATTTCATAGTGTTTCTTAGGGAACAGCAGCTGCTGTGCTTACCGAGTGTCCTTGCCTGCCCTCTCTGGAAATAGCAAGCAGCATTGGCTAATTGTCTGCTGAGGGTGGGCAGTATCTGTTCATGTAGATGCTTGAGCTGGTCATGGAATTCTCCTTCCCCAAAGAAAGTTGCTGGCTTGACATAGAATGTGTTGAACCCTTGACAAAGGCTTCTTGACTAAGATACCCAGTATACTAGGCTCCATCAGGGTCCATCTGGTCTTCCTGTGAGACTTTGAACAGGCAGGCACACATGAGTTACTGCTCTGAAGTGCTGCTATTGGCTGTATGCAAGTGATGAAAGTTTCTCTGGGTTTCTGGAGGTTGAGTCTCATTGCTATATAGATGCCATCCTGACCTTCAACACCATGTCCATGCTTTCTGTCTTCTCAGGTTATAAATTTTCCCTGACAGATTTCTTTCTAATTAATTGTTTTCCATATTCAAAGATGGCCATTGTCTCAATGCTCAGGATTTCTTTTATAATTGAACAAATGAAAAGAAACACACTGAATGTAATTCAAAGAGTTTGACAATAGCTAAATATTCAGTCTATTTATTTTAATTGAAGATTTAAATTTTTTTTAAAACTGCCTTTCCTCATTTTACATACCATTCCCAGCTTCCACTCCCTCCCTTCCTCCTTTTCCTCCACCTTTTCTCCCCACATCACTCCTCAGAGAGGGGAAGGCTTCCCAACGGATGTCAACAAAGTCTAGCACATTGTTTTGAGGAAGGACCAAGGCCTTCCCCACTATACCTAGGCTAAGCAAGGTATCCCTTCAAAGAGAATGGGTTACAAAAACCATCACAAGCAGTAAGGATAAATCTTGGTCTCATTGCCAGTGGCCCAGCTGTCTGTCCCAGCCATATAACTGTCACCCACATTCAGAGGTTCTAGTTTTGTCTTGTGCTGGTTCTTTCCCTGTCAGGCTGGAGTAGGTGGGCTCCTATTAGCTCAGATAACCTGATTCAGTGGGTATCCCCACTATGGTCTTGACCTCTTTGTTCATATTCTCATTCCTCCCACACTTCAATTGGACTTTGGGAGCTCAGTCCAGTGCTCCACTGCGGATCTCTGCCTCCACTTCCATTAGTTGCTGAATGAAGGTTAAGATAGTCATCAATCTGACTACAGGGCAAGACCAGTTCAGACACTCTCTAAACTATAGGTTAGGGTTTTAGCTGGGGTCATTGTTGAATAGATAAAAAACATTCACAGAACCTATTTATTTATTTATTTATTTATTGACAGAGTTTCTCTCTGTTTTTTGGCTGTCTAGAACTCATTAGATAGACCAGGCCGGTCTCGAGCTCACAGACATCTGCCTCTGTCTCCTGAGTACTGGGATTAAGGGTGTGGACCACCATGCCTGGCTTCACAGAGTCTTTTAAAATCAGGTTTAGAATT
>NC_022009.1:96824171-96824860 GCF_000317375.1 Microtus ochrogaster | reverse complement strand
GTGTTTCTTCCTATCTCAAATGTCCCCTCCATTTCTGGATTGTAATTCATTCCAGATATAGTCAGTTGGCAACCAAGAATTGCCATTATGTATCCAAAGTGTCTTTTAATTTTTTTCAAGACTTGATTCTTCAGAATTTGAACTTGCAATTCAGTATTTTCTTAGAATATTCATTCAATGAAATTACTTATATTTTACTGTTTTTTTTACCTTTAGGAGCAGTCACAATTATTACCTATAATGTAGTATAAATGTAGACTTTAGTATTACAACTAAATCTCTTTATAATTTACTAATTCTTGATGTTTAGATTAAATTAGTAAAGCTTTGCTATCATGCTATTATTAACTTAAGCCTTCTTGTTATTTATATTAAAATGCTAAATGCACATAGTGGCAAAAAGTTTATAGTTCCAGCAACATGGGAAACTGAGACATGGTAGTTATGAGCTTGAGGCTATACTTGACACCACAGACCACAAAGTGCGAATCTGTGACATGAAAATAAGCATACAAAGTTCTTTGAGGTCTTTCAGTTGAGTTCCCTTGTAGTCTGTTATAATACTAAGCAAATTACAGGTGTAGGAGCTCCAAGATATAGCCATGATATGAATATATGCAGAAATTCTCCACACATATAATTTCTTTGCATTTTATTTATTGCCTGAATTCTTTTCTGAATCTTTTTTT
>NC_022009.1:96808688-96823365 GCF_000317375.1 Microtus ochrogaster | reverse complement strand
TTGGACACTTACATTTGAGCAATTAAACTGTTTAGCAGATTAAAGTCACAAACTAAATATTATTTTAACTACATTTCATGATATGCTTGACATGTCTATTGCTTGTTTAATCTTCATCATAAATAACCCAGACTGTGAAGGAATCTTGTATTTGTGAGGGAATTGGTCCAAGCAGCTACCGGGACTTTATAACAACTGCTCATCTTAAATTACTGTCATGCTCATGGCATGTGCACTTTCCAGCATCTACAGAGTGTGCCTGAGGCAAATAGTATTTGATGAAATAAACAACCACTTAGGGCAGGTATGCCTTTGGGTGCTTTAGTGACAATGAGATTTAGACAAGGGAAGATGGCCCACTCTGAATGTTGGACTACCAACTCATGACATGGAAACTTAGACAGAAAAAAAAATTGGGGTTAAAGGAAAAAAACTGAAACTTGCATTCTTCTTTCTCCATTCTTCCTGAGTACCACATATCAGTGTTACCCACTCATGTCTTGACTACCATGATGGACTGAATTCTTCTGAATTGTGTGCCCTAAACATCCTAAGTTGTGTTCTATCAGATACTTATTCACAGCAACAACCAAAGTATCCAAAACAAGTAAGCATGTGAACATCTTGGATTTTTTTTTCCTGAAACAAAAAACTAAGAGACACTGGAGAGGATAGTTTGATTCTTTAGGATGCTATCCTATGCAGTTTTATGTTTTACAGATATTTGAATTATCCATTGATATGCCAATATCAGTGTCTTATGTGACTTCCCTGCTTTCTGTATGGAGAGGAAATATTGTCAGTTCATTATTTTCTAGCTAGGTAAGAAAATTTATATATAATAAAATGAATTCATAGTATTGGAAAATTTTACAAGGAACTATTTAATAAAAAATATTACTTATCTTAAAGGGAAATATGTTGGTAAAGTAGTTAAACCTTGTAATTTATAATACTTTGACAATATTAAAGCATGATGAATAAAGAAAACTTAATAATCTTTTTGCTATTTAGAGACTTTCTAATTATATAAAACACTCAATTAAATTCACTTATAAGGGTATCCTTGTGAAGCCAGATAAGCTTTTTTTATTTCTGTTGGTCTCAATACACCATCCAAATTTAATTTTGTCAATTTTACTTTCCAATTAAGCTCAGAAATGCTAAGAATGGCTTGCCACAATTAGATGTAATTTAGGCTCCATTTTTTTTTCATTGAACAGTAAATTATTAGTGACTACCACTTAGCCTGTCCTACATTTAAAGACCTGACTATGTAAACGTCAGTTAACATACAGCCTATTCTGACAAGTGTTCAAAGTAGGAGAAAAAGTCAATTAACTTCCTTCAATTGCCCATTTGCTTTGTTATAAAACGATGTTCTGAGCCCCTGACAATTGTTTGCCTGTGTTAAAATGAGGAGCAAGATGCCCATGTTACGATTTATTATTGTGACTGCATTTGAAGTCCTGTGTCACAGGATGAAGAAAATGTGTGCACAGGCATAGCAGAAACACAGTCTAGCCCACAGCAGCATAAAGGGTACAGTCTTGTTGAACAGTTGACTCCAAACATTAGACTACAATATTTTGATAATGATGAACTTTTGTTATTTCCTCAAGTTGTCTAAGTCATCCAGTTTCATCAACTTTTTCATATATTTACAGACTAGTATGGCAAAACACTTAAAGTACTTAAAAACACTTGTATTTTGTTGGATTGTCTGGGGGATTGCTACTTTGGCCCTCCTCCTCTTCCTTCTCCTGCTCCTTTTCTCCATAGTCCTCCTTTTCCTTTCTTTTCTCTTTCTCTCCTCCTTCTCTCTCTTCTCCCTATTTTTCCTCCCCTGCCTTCTCCTCTTTCTCTGTGTAACGCAGGCTATCCTCACATTCTGAGCAACTTCACCCTGCTGTAACTTCTCAGGTCACATCTGGCTGGCTCTGTAATTTTAAGATTTATTTCTTATTATGCGTGTATGTGTATGCTTGCATGAGTTCTAATTTGTGTGTGTGTGTGTGTGTGTGTGTGTGTGTGTGTGTGTGTGTGTGTGTATGCCTGTATGAACACCACATGCACACAAGTACATATGGAGACCATGAGGAGTGATGATATCCCCTGGAAATGGGGTTATGGGCGTTAACCGATGCTACCTTCAGTCGCAGTAAGTGCTAATAATCACTGATCTATCTCCCAAGTGCATTCTACACATATTTTAAAGTTTCACCTTTGACAACACTGAAAGGCTAAGTACACTGTGAATCATAGTATTAATCAATGATTTCCTTTTATTTTACCTAATCTAGAGTTATTAAAATTTTTGCATACTCTATGTAAAATGGCAAACGGGGCTAAGCAATGGAAAAGGAAATTTAACAAACGCACACAGAGTAAAAGAATGCTTTCGTGATTCCTCTATTGCAGCACAGAGGGGTCAGTGCTATTTATAAAAGAGATGAAGTTTTAGCTCAGTGCACATATACAATTCAGATGACAGAAGATACTGTTAAAGCTGATTTACTGTTCGCAGGCCCATGCTCATGCCAAGTGAGCTAACGTAACTTGACCAGCTGAGCTAGTAAAAGTACTTAATAGACTCATCTAAGATCTCCACAAGAGTGGCTCTTTGCATGCAATAACAGGGCCTGCAGCTGTCAGGTTTCTTTAACTGCCATCGGCGGGCATCACTGCCATCAATTAAAATTACCATTGAGGGGCTGAAACATAGATGCTCTGCCCTTGCACCAGCAGCTGCCTGAAGGTCAGTGCTCCACGTTTGGAGAAGGGAAATTTGGCAGTGGTGTGATTTGTGCATTGAATCAACAGCTGTAATCATCTGTCCTTGTGGTCTTAGCAGGGAGTGTCTAACTGAGCTCTCCTGACAGAAACGACTTCTTCGTCAGAACCTATGCAGAGAATTTTGATTTACATTATCCATTTCACCTTGATCAAAATGCTTTCTTTTGTAAGTTTCTTTGGTCACAGAAAGAAACTTTATCTTATTGAAGTGATAAAACAAAAACAAAAACAAAACAAAACAAAACAAAAAACTAAGACCCTTACCAAGTAACAAGCATCTTTAAAATGTGCTTGAATAATAAAAATGGTAATAATTGTTAATGTCAGGGATTATGCCACTGGATGTTTTTATCAAGCACCTTTGGATTATTATATATTAATTTTGGAACACTAAATAATTTGTAAAATGTCATCTTTAAATGCTTTGATATATTTGAGGTTTGTTTTCTATGCTGAATTTTCTGGAAAATAAAAATTAGCAGAAAACATATTTTCTCTATTCCTGAACTTAAAATAATTATTAGAATATATTCAGAAATACATGAAACGTGAGAGAATTTTTAAAATGATATGAAATTAAGGACATATAATATGAAACTAATGAAAGTAATTTCAGAGTTACTTTAAGCCATGTCTGATTTCATTTCTTAGTATAAAATGGTGTACTATTACTGCCAAAAGTAATTAATACCAACACAGTTGTTTGGAGGGAAACTTTTCTTATATAATGTATTGATGTGGTTTTATCCTGACAAAAAAGAAAATTCCACCCCTGATAATTACAAAGTAAGAAAATTATTACTTGGGTTGTGGAAAACGTGATTTTATGCTTATGATTCTATGATATCAAATGGGTTTGTAGCATCAATGCTATAATTTGGCTCAAATGCACTTGCTTATATTTATGGAAGCAATAATTTATACAAACGTTGTATATATATATATATATAAACTGAAATTCAACATTTCATTAACATAGCCGTAGCATAGCCTAGCTTGTTAGCCTGCTGTAAGTTATTTTTTATATATGCTATCTATTCTAAGTTGTAAGTTGAGCATAAACATTGGGAATACAGAGCAAGTGCTCACCCTCAGAAATAAAGTCATCTCTTTATCTCCCCATCTCCTTCTCCTTTCCCCGTCTCTGTCTCTGTCTTTTCCCACCCACTCTATGACACTTACTCTCTATCTCTTGCTCTCTGGAAAGACTTGGATCTAAGAACCAGTTGGTTTTCAGAGAAGAGATGTGCTAGGGACAGTAATTGCTAAAGGCAGCAAAACTGTAACAACAAAGGCTCTCTTGAACCTTCATCTAAATGACAGTGAAATGATACCCATTCCGTGCACACTGGCTATATGGTGCTGCTCCTGAACCAGCCTATGGAAACATTAGCTTTCCAAATTCTGTGAGCAAGTGAGAGTCACAGAAAAGGTTCATAGATGCATTATTGTTGTTGACTACACTGATAAAATGCTACTGGTTCAATGTCTTTTACAAAATGTATGTTGTGCTTTGAGTAATTGATGTGTTACAGCTAAAAAAAAAAAACCCTTAATGATAAGCAGTTTACCTGTTCTCGATTTCATTTTGGGTCATTTTTAAAAATCATCTTACAAATCTGAGCAATGATGGACTGTGGGTAAGAAATGACTGTCACACTTTAAAGAGATTTAGTTAAACTTGACATTGGCTTATGCATGTCTGGACAAGAACACTGGACCTTCAGAACTGGCATGTACAGTCAGCTACTGTTTGTTCTCATTAAAATGAGGAAAAACAAAACTGGGATTTGTATTCAATGTCCGGAGGAAGCCATTCTATTTCCTTTCCCTTTCTGGGTTTTACAAGTTAACATACTGAACAAGAAAACTGGGAGGGAGAAGGAGCTTGTCTGTGGGAAAGTTGGAAATAAACCTAGAGCTCTGAAAAGGGGCTTGTGAGCTAACTATTCTTATACCAACATGCAGAAATTGCGCCCAGACTTAATCATAGAAGTGCTATGTTATTTTTGTTGTTGTTGTTGTTTGTTTTTTACATAAAAGCCATGGTTACAATAAATGGTTTAAACCTCAAAGATGCTCAAGATCCAGAGAATGAATGATGGTGTTGGTGGGGGGGGCAGTGCTATAAAGAACATTTTTACCCTCTTCACTGAGGCTTGAGGCTATTGTTGAAGAGGAGATGGGAAATGTGTGTGAGCCATGACCTGTGAAATATCATTGTTTAAACTCAATATATCCATTGTAGTATTAGCCCCTGGCAAATTTAATTGTTTATACTGGGCCCACACAACACCAGCACCATCAAAAATCAGTCAAGACAAGGAGAGAGGCTTATGAGGACTTGTGCTTTACCTCTGAATTATGGGCTAGTAACAGATTTTGAGAAGAGGAATCATTATCTTTAGTTCTATATCTACTGCTGAGTCTCCCAGATTCCAATAAATAAATACAAATCTATGAGCACACAGAGAGCTGTGGATAACCTCAATGGGCAAAAAAATACCAAAATGGCTGTACAAGAAGAAAGAAAAATTGGTGGAGGAAAGTGGGTGAGTGAAGGCATAAGTCACAAACAATGCCACACCAGTTTGGAATTATGATTAATAGGGTGGTATTTATTTAAAGGGGAAAAAAACTTACAGATCACTGTCCCAGACAACAGCCCTCTGCGCAACCAGGAAGGGAGTCTAGTCGCCAGCCAGTGGAGCAGGAAGTGAAGAGAGAGAGGAGAGGGAAGTGGCCGCTTTTTTAAAGGGAGAGAGACCACGCCCCAATGGGCTGGTATCTCAGTGGCTATAGGCTGGAGGAGCAGAAGGACCTCCCGCAACAGGGGAGGGTAGGGTGAGAGCGATCAGGGTGCATGATAAATATCTGTGAAATTATCTCAAAAACTAATTAGTTTTTAAAAGACACACAGTACTGTAGAGATAGGAATGAGATTTAGCTACCAAACTCAAGGCTCCATGAAGTAGAGTTCAATGAATGACTTTGAAAAAACCTAAGTCAAAACAAAACAAATAGGCAAAACACACCAACAACAAACCCACAACTTTCTGCTCTGAGTAGGTTCTGAATAATGCAAAGACATTTTAGAAGTGTGAGTGCTCTGTTAAATAATGATTTTTTTTTTTTGTTTTTAAATTTAATCTTGAATAGCCATACTGGCTTTTCACAATATGTTCATCTTTAAGGCGAACCTTCCTGTACTCACCTTCTATTCTGCTTACTAATGTCAGTTACATGTATACAGTGGTGAAAGTTCTCTCTTAAAATTAGTTTTATGACATGAGAATTCCCTGTGTAGATGCAAAATTCAATGAAGTACATTTTGTTCTTTAAGAAAGTGTTTTATTCCTTTAAGGTTGACTATGAACATTTTATCTAAGCTAGTATTTTAGTTTAGAATTAAACTGTCTCTGTTAATATAGACTATAAAATAAGAAGCACCATTTCAAGCCAAAGTTTTCTCCATTCTGTGACATAAATTTAATTTTTTTATTAGCTTAGTTAAAATATATTATTCTGCTTTTAAATCTTTTTACTTTTATAGTTTCTATTTTATAAAATTTAAAGTAAAATATTGATAAATACAAGCTACATTATCGTTTCAAAGGAGTATTAATAATTCATTCTTCATAGATTGTAAATGTTATGAACCAGAACAATAAAAGAAACGCATTTTCATTTTATTGAAAACACTTTAAAAATATTTCATTTGGCTGGGCGGTGTTGGCGCACGCCTTTAATCCTAGCACTCGGGAGGCAGAGGCAGGCGGATCTCTGTGAGTTCGAGACCAGCCTGGTCTACAGAGTTAGTTCCAGGACAGGCTCCAAAGCCACAGAGAAACCCTGTCTCGAAAAACCAAAAAAAACAAAAATATTTCATTTGATTTTAATTACATTAATGTGTGTCTGTATGGACAATTGCACATGGGTACAAATATCCATGAACGACGGAAGAAAACATTGGATTTCCCTTTTGCTAGAATTACAGAGGTCTGTGCATAACGGAACATGACTACTGGGAACTGAGCTCAGGCTCGGCAGGAGCCATATAAACTCTCAATCAGTGAACCATCATTCCAGTTCCACATTGTTTATATATTCTTATTTTGTGCTTAGAAATAATAAATTTACAAACACAGTGACGCATATATCTTATATTTTGACATTATATCATTTTAGAAGTAGAATTTATGTCAATATACTGAAGATTTATCCCATAGAACATTTTTAGATTAGGGTTTCTTGCCGGAAGCATGAAATAGAACAGAGGCACAGACATACTTCTTTTGTGAACAACGTTTCTTACCCCAGGCCAAGTTAAAAGATAGTGTTTAATCAAGCTACTTCATGTTCACCCATGTTGTTGCTTCAGTATTTAAATATCTTCTACTGTCTTCAGGTAGGACACAGGCATTCACCATGCCAGAGAGGAGATTCAGGATAAAATAGCATCAAATAAACTTCCTTGCCATTCAGCTTCTCTTCTGATTCCACTAGCTTCTTTCCGTATTATTTACTCCTTAGGTAAGGGTTAGAAGTTGTCTTGTTCTTATTTAGAAGGGACACATTTCAACGAATGCTTTAGTTTAACTATTAAAAAAAAAAACTATGTACTGGGAAGTATTGTACCAAGAGAACATTAGTGCTCTTATGATTCAGTGTTAGATGCAAGTATTTTTAGAAAGAACAGGAAAGAAGTACAGATTCTATGATTGGTCATGGTTATAATTCATCCTTTTCATTTTACCTTGTCCAGTGCCTTAATAAAAAGTTACTTAGCTGCTGGTGAGTGGATATGAGCTTAAGGTTTTGTATCTTTGGGAATTTACCAGAAATGACCCAAGTTTGAACTTAATCTATACCTTTAGTTTTGGAGCAAAATTGAGTCTGAAAAATGGTCTAGCTGGTTTTACATACTCAAGTGTTTTTCTGGCCTGGTATGCATTTTTCTTAGTTACTGTACATCCATCCTACATAATCTATTTCCTTCTGTACTAATGATCAGCTGGTCAAACTAACTAAAACTTAATTTCTACAGAGAAATTAAGGTTTGTCTAGTATGAGTTATGTCTTCAACCAGTGTTTGCCAAACTATATGTTAATGGCTAGAATTTAGAGAGAGGGTTGATTGTGGAATTATTTCCTGGAAGATGGAAGCAAAATACTCTTAAGATATAAGTTCAGTAGTTGGCATCTTAAAACACAATAAATCAAAATTATTTTGCAGTGAAAGGTGCTCCAGAATCTGAGACATGTAAAGTCAGGCGCCATTCTTTTTCTCATTCACAACACAAAACTGACAATAATGGCATCTTATTTAGGATATCCATTGTTGTGAAGAGATTCCATGGCCACAGTAACTCTTATAAATGAAATCATTAATTGTAGCTGGCTTACAGACTCAGAGATTATGTCCATTATTATCGTGGCATCACAGATATGTTGCTGAAAAAGAAGCTGAAAATTCTATATTGCGATTCATAAGCAGCAGGAAGAGACAGAGAGTGAGAGACTGAGTCTGGCTTGAGTATTTGAAACCTCAAAGCCCACCCCTAGTGACACCTTTCCTCCAACAAGATCATACCTGCTAATATGTTCACTCAGTCATGACCAATCATTCAAGTCTGCAAGCCTATGGGAGGCATTTCTGTTCAAAGAAGCACAAATAGGATCTGTTTGTGGATGGTTCTACAATATTTCTATGCATGTTTGTGCAAGTTTTTGTGTGTGCCTGTGTAAGTGTGTGTGTGTGTGTGTGTGTGTGTGTGTGTGTGTGTAGAGCAAATCATAACCTTGGTTGTTTCTCATCAAGTACAATGTACCTTGATTTTTAAGACACTCTTTATAGTCCTAGACTTTACCAGTTAGGCTAGACTGGCTGACTAGTCAATGCCACAGACACAGATCCACTATTCTCTGCTTCCTCAACACTGGAATCAGAAGAATGTGTCAAATTGATTACATGTGTTCTTGGGGATTGAATAAATGTCACTATGTGCCATACTTGCAAATCTAGTTTTTTACTGACTGAACTATGTCTCTTGATTCTTCAGTTTGGATGTGAGTATATTGATAGCTTTCATTGACACTACACACAGCATCCTAATGTGTCTTACCCTATCCTTCCTATGTGGAACATGTAAGAGTGACTTCTCTATCTACATCCTGGATTTGCTCTTATCATAAATCTAGGTGATTGGATAAAAGAAAACTAGGGTAAAGCACAGCCATCCTAGATAGTGGAATAAAAACTCAGATTTTTCTCATTTATGTAGAAGGAGGTACTTCTTTGAACCCCGTGATAGTACTCTGTGGGATTCTAGTTCCTTTAAAGAACTTCTCTACGCTGACTGAACTCTAGATGTCTGTTGTCAGAAACCTCCATATTTGATGATGAGCTTTTTTTTTTTCTTGTAGCCAAGATAGATAGGAGTAGAAAATTGAAGAATATTATCACAGTAAAGACTAATACACTTGGATAACTAATTATGTGCCAGGCTATGTTCCAAACACCTCTTACATAATCTTCTTAATCCTCCTAATTACTCTACAGCACAGCTGTTTTTGTGGCTATTAGATCTGAGAGCAGTGATCTGAGCAGTGTGGTAAAATTCAAGAGATTAAGTACAATAGAACTAGACTTTGAACCCATCTAATTTGACTTAAAAGATCATGTTATTAATAACCAAACAAATACATAATAAAAGAAAGTTTGGCCTCAGAATGAGGTAAACATTTTGACATATGAGGAACTGTCTCTGTATCTCTACTGAGATTAATATGTATTTCAAGTACATGTAGATAACAGCATATCTAATCAGGCAGATAGCTATAACATAAACAGATGTATAGAGTATGAGGTGATTTTTTTCCCACCAAGAGTATGAGGTGATTGTCTAAGTCCATGTATCTAACTGCTATCAATTAAAGGACAATTCAGAGTTTGACTCCATCTTTGGTTCTTTAACAGCAACAAATGTAAGGGTCAACAAGATTGCTCAGTGGCCAAAGCTTTTTTTTTTTTTTTGCTATCTTAGTGACCAGCCTCATCTTTGGAATTCACATTAAGATGGAACAGAAAAACTGATCCCAGAAAATTGTGCTCTGATCTCCATATATAATTGTGCCAGATGTGCCTATGTATACTCCATCTCTCTCTCACAAACACACCTTAAAAAGTAGCAGCTCTAGTATTAAAAACATCAGTTTTAAAGTAGTTTGATTTGCAGAAATATATTTGAGGAAAGGCAAATTGTGGTAGGTCCATGACACAATTGTGGCCATCATAGGACAACATGTGGAAGTTGCCTTTCTCCTACCATGTCAGGCTTCTGAGATGTTAAGGAGGTGACCTATTAGTTAAAGCAGTTATGAAGGGCAGAGTTAAGTTCCCATAATAAAAACATCAGTATTGCTTATCTTCTCTTGCTTATATATCCCGGATGTTATGAAGATAAAATTTAAAACATACATGTGGGCCTGAAAGTAAAGCTGAGACTGGGGAATGAGGAAATCTATTGAGTTGTGGAAGCAAGAGAGACAAATTTGAGAATAGGGGTGATCATGCTGACAATACATGGTATCCTTGTGTTAAAATACCTCTTGGAAACTCATTGTTCAGTACAATTGAACTTATACAAATGAGCTAGCTTGTTAATGCCTGTTCCCTATGGTGAGATGCCAGGTTCAGCCTTAATGAAGTGGAGAGAGAGGCTTGGTCTTTACCCAATTTAATGTGCCAGACTTTGTTGACTCCCCTTGGAGCTCTTACATATTGGAGGGTGTGGATGGGTCGTGGACTAAAAGGGAGGCTGGGGGCACAAGGGGAAAGAACTCTGATTGGAATGTAAAATAAGGAAAAATAATAATAAAAGAAAATAGGCAGGGCAGTAATGGCACACGCCTTTAATCCCAGCACTCAGGAGGCAAAGTCAGGCAGAACTCTATGAATTTAAAGCCAGCTTGGTCTGCAAGAGCTACTTCTAGGGCAGGATCTAAAGCTACAAAGAAACCCTGTCAAAAACAAAAACAAACAAACAGAAAAACAAAAAAAGAAAAAAAAAAACAGCAGAAAAATAGACCATCTAGGCGCAGGTTCATGGCAAGGACTCACTCAAGAGTGCTGTGGATTGCAAGGAAGCAGCTTCACCAGGTCAGAAAAATTGGGGTTCCAGGGCTCAAGGCTGTCTGTGGGCTGTGTGGTGCACATGTCAAGTGCATGTGGCATTGCTGGACCAAACCCCATGCTGCACTGAACTGCAGAACACAGGGTAAATGTCACATAGTGGCCCCACATACCTCCAAAACAGCTGGAATTTGAAACCCTGACCAGGATTCCAGAGCCCAAGGCTCCCTCACCATTTTTTGCATCTGGTGAGTCTAGGAATCCTTCTGAAGAGGAACACATACAGTAGAACACAGTCGCCAGAAAAATGGTTCTCACAAAGATATGTTCAGCTTGTTATAAAAAGGCTTCTTGGTCAACAAACTATGACTGTCCATGTTCCTCATCAGACAGTTCTTTTCTTTTAGTAATATTGTCCACAATCGGTTAACACTACTCATCACACAACCTCAGGCTATAACAACAAAAATTTTAGGAAAGTTCAGGTGCAATCCCATAATGCCATCACTCATGAAAAAGGAGGAAGTCTGTGAATTCGAAGTCATGTGATCAGGACTAAAGGGTGAGACCATGACTGAAAACCAAGCAAATAAGTTGGACATGGTGACAGGCATTTTTAATCCATGCTGTTCTGAGACAGAGAAAAAAACTAAGAAAAGAAAAAGAGAAAAAAAAAAAAGAAAAAGAGAGAAATGTATATAGAACTCAACTAAAGTCCACTCAACACATAATGTACAAAGAATACCAGGTTTTATTTTTATTTTATTTTTTTCAATGAAGTTTCAGCATTTATATATTTATATTTGAATGTACTTTGCAAATATTTTTAGCAGGCTTAGAGAATTCTGATTTTGAACAAGAAATACAATTTTAATTTTGAGGTTCAAAGATAATAGTGCTTACATATATAGGAGGTGCCATCATTATGTAGTGGTTTTCAACCCATGGGTAGTGACTTTTTTAGGGGTCAGATGACCCTTCCACAGGGCTCTCATATCAGATATCCTTCATATCATATATTTACATTATGAATCAAAACACTAACATAATTATAGTTACAAAACAGAAATCAAATAGTTTTATGGTTGGGGTTCACAATGTATTAAAGGGTTGCAGCATTAGAAATGTTGAGAAGCAACGACATGCATAAAATTAACAATGGTTTCTGTTTTATTGCCTTTGGTTTATATAGTTCTTGATGTCTTAACTAGATTGCTATGACAAGAGAAAGAAATAAAATGGATAGACGCATAAGGGGATGGTATTGAATTAGTGTTATTATGGCTAATTGATGCTATATGTAAAAGATCCTATACACACAGAAACCCTTTAGAACCGAATACTTCAGGAATGCATGAGTATAACAAATTCAACATACAAATATCAGGAGTTTTAGTATATATCAATAATGATCATGCTGACAAAATAATAAAGCAATTAAGTCTTTCAAAAGTTTGAAAATACATTGAAATGAACCTACCCAAGAAGTGAAAGATTTCTATGATGATAATTAACACTATAAAAATAAACTTAAGGTAGCAATAAAATATGGAAAGACATTTTACACTCAAAGATTTTGAAATTTATTATGATCATTACTATTGTACAGATTCACACACCCCTATTTAAAATGTTAAAGTTCTTATGACATTTTTAACAACTATGGAGAAAACAACCTCCCAAACTAATTGGGAGTCTCAAAAGGTCCCAACTAAACAAAGGAATTGTAGATGAGAAGAACATCACTGGATGTATCGTTCTATATTGTTTCAAGTTATACTACATAACATAGTAAGAAAAATGGCACATTACTGGCAAAAATACAAACATGTAGATAAATGGAGTAGAATATAAGACCTAAGTACAAACTCAAGAAGCCACAGAACACTGATTTTTAATAAAGATGCCATGCATTGGAGGAGACAGCCTCTCTAAATGATGTTTCTAGGAAATTTAGATATCCAATTTTAGAAGAAATATTCAATATCTCTCAAGTTTATTATAAATATCTAGGTCCTTAATTGGAAGTCTGAAATTCTGTTAGAAGAAACCACTGCAAGATATAGACATAAGCAAGGAATGTCCAATTGCTGAAGAGCACTCCAAAAACTCAGAAAATAAAACAGAATTAACAGATTGAATTTCTGTGATTGAAAATCTTCTATACAAGAATATGAAATTACTAACTTAGCAAAGAAACTGCTGGCAAAATGGAAGAACATATTTGATAGCTATATATTTCAAAATGATTAATATACAGGATATATAAAATACACAGACATGCAAATTTTGAAAACCAACTTAATAAATAAACATAATAATAAATAAATATACAATTTGCAAAAGATAAAGTAAAAATAGTCATTCATCCAGAGAAATGATAAACATTCTAAATTAGAAAGGAAAACCAACACTGAGATCCCATTTCTTCAAGTCAGAGTGACTACCACTAAGAAAACAAAGGATAACCAATATTGGTGAGGATGCTTGGAAAGATAAACTTTCTGTTGTAGAGAAAGTAAATAAGTCAAAGTTATATGAGAACTAACACTGAACTTACTTTTTATTTTCTTTTAAACTATCAATTCTTTGTGCCTTTCTCATCATGCATCTCGGCCCCATTCATCTTCCCATCCCTTTGTATCCACTCTCTGCTCTTGCAGCCTCCACTTCCCCACATAAACCAAAATTTAAGAAGAAAAAAACAAAAGAAAAAAAATTTCATTGTAATTCTCATTATTGAAGCTATATTGTTACGCAGCAAATCATGCAGTACATCTTTTTATCTATATATTTTTACTTACTATTATTGTTCTACAGCATTTCCCCCTTCTTGTCTAATTAAAAAGGAAGCTTTTAACTTTAACATACTAAGATTATATACAACAACAAAAATGGTTATCAAGAATATTGCAGTTACAACATTCAGTCTATTTGTATTTGGCAAAATAAATAAAATAATTTATCATCTATCTTATCATTGTGTGTCCAAAGTTTTATATCTAATTTACCTTTTACTAAATTTATATCTAATTTACTAAAGAAGACTATTATTATCTAGTCTTGAACTTCAAAGCTCCCAGCAGGGTGAAATGTTACCTAATGACAAGGATCTCAAGATTCCTGTAAAGTCACCCAAAGACCCTTTGTAATTCTGTAAAATAATTCTTTTGTACATGGTAAAAATTTGTCAGTTGAATTTAATAAAATGCTTATTGGCCAGAAGCTCTGCATGAAGTGTAGGTGAGGTGATCAAACTAAGAATGATGGAAAAGACAAGGGCAGAGTCAGGAGTTGATGGCTAGACTTGGAGAGAACAAGATTGACACATCATACTGGGAAAAGGTACTGCCATGTGACAGAGTATAAATGTGGATTATTGCTTATCTTAAAATGTAAGAGCTAGTAAATAATAACCCTGCACTATTAGTCAAGATTTATAAGTAACATTAAGCCTCTGTGTGGTAATTTGGTAAGCAACTGCCTGGTGTTTGGTTCTGAGGCGCTCTGAGACAGAGGAAACTGCAGCATACTGTGGACCTACAACTGTTTGTGAATGCATACGAAGACCACTTTGACATTTAGTAACATCTTTGTGATGTGGGAGTGATTTCTTATTAATAAAGAAACTGCCTAGACCCCTTGATAGGCCAACCCTTTGGTGGGTGGAGTAAACAGAACAGAATGCTGGGAGAAAGAAGCAGAGTCAGAGAGTCGCCATGATTCTCCCACTCCAGGCAGATGCAG
>NC_022009.1:96797882-96805666 GCF_000317375.1 Microtus ochrogaster | reverse complement strand
CCGCAGCTCCTTATTACTACATCTTTGATCACTTTTTTCTGTATATTTTGAGACAGGGCCTTTTCCTGATCTTGTTGCTCACTGTTTGGCTAGACTGACTGGCCAGGTAGAGCAGAAGATCCCTTTCTCTACCTTTACCTTTGGTAAGAGAATCTTTTACATGTGTCAAGGATCTTTTTTTGTGAGTAATGGGATCCAAATTTAAGTTTTTAAACATTCATGCAGGCACTTTACTGGCTGAGCCACTTCCACAGCCACTAATAACAAAATTTTTTCATGACGGCAATAGCCAACATTTTCCCATCATGCCTATCTCAGGAAATAATCTATGTTTCAAACTTAAAACATTATATAACTACAAAATCTGCACATATAAGCATAATATAAAAACAAAGATCTAACATTCTTTCATTTAAAACTTAAAGCAGTTATAAATTATAAAATTATAAATTTATATATAATTATAAAAAATAACTTATACTTTTTTGTGACTAGATTTATATTGCTAAGTACAATTCTATAACCTAGATTTTATGTAGATTGTCAGTGACCAAATCATCAGAGAAAGGTGTAGCTTTCTATAAATAGCATGATGACGAGAATTGCTGTAGAGACTCAGAAAATAAAAAAGGTGGCTTTGGAAAATGGTGTTGTAGTCATTAGCAAATTTATCTGAATAAATTCTTATCTGCAATGAGAAAAAAATCATTCCATGAAAATGGAGAGTTTGGAGATTTCTGGAAGATGAAAATATGTACACATGTCAATAGGTGGAAATATACTTGTTTTCCAAAAAACAGGAAGATAGTAGAAGATGCCTCACTGTCTCCTAGTGAGAAAAAAAGCGGTGATTTGTGACCAGGACTGGTACTGATAGGCTGCTGAGCCTGTGTTTTCCTAACTACATAATGCTGATGGTCTCATGGAGTGGGAATATTGTGAACACATGTTAACAATTGTAAAAGGCAATAGAAACGTAGATGGCCGCTTTAAAACTAGCTTACTCTATGGCATAACTTAGTCCCCAGAGTCCTGTTTCTGTCAGACTTTGGGGTAGTGGGGACATCCAATCAGTGTAGAGGACAAAAGTTAGTATGACATTGTTCCTGTTTGAAATTAAACTTAATTACTCTGTAAAACATATTTAGACTTCAGTTTGACCTAAACTTTTTTTTGGCATCTGTTTACTTATTAATAAAAAGGAGTAATAAAGTTCAATTAATGGTTTGTAGTTCAAAAAATAGAGAAGATGAGACAATATGTAAATGTTCTTAATGGAGTCCTTAGGATACACCAATTCTCAAATAATCAGTAGATTTAGTAGTTATAACTGTCTATTTCTGATGGTGAAGATAATGAGATATTGTACAATATATATTTCTTTGAATATAAATTCCCATGTAGCATTCTTGATCATTGATGGAGAACATATAATTACAGTATAAAGCAATTATAGATAAATAAAATAATCACTCCAACTACATTTAGAAGTCAGTGACTTCATAACATAATGAAGTTGGAAACAGTGGAAGCATTGAACTGATGAACACATCCACATTACTAAGAATTTTTTGATTAACCAAAATAATTAAATACACACACCATTGCCTTTTAATTAAAAAGATAATCATGTTATTTCATAGGCCTCTTGAATTACAACAAACATGATAGTTTTATTTGCCCACTAATGATGTCTGAAATAAAATATTTAACAATTAGAAACATAGTACAAATACCTGTAAAGGGAACAGAATATAATTTGATGTCATGTACTTAACACCTAATTTGTTTTAAGGTTTATAGATGGGGTAGTGGAAAAAAAAAAACTTTCCTCTCTGTTACTATTATCACCTTCACATGTTTATCCATGTTTATAATGTCTTGTAGGTTAAGTGAAAGAAGGTTCCAACAAAATCAGTACATGAAGAAAAACATATAAATTCAGACAAAGTGAGCTAAGATATCATGATGTTTAATTCACTTAGGTAAATACAAGAGTATCTGAACATTCTAGGCAGGAAGGAGAGGATGAGAAAACAGCAGGGGTGATACTAAATGACTTAGAAACTATTGCTATATAAATAAACATTGACCATACCTTTAAGACAGGAAATGCGAGCAGAATTGATGCTGTACATTATTCTAAGTTATGTTAGCTGATGGTTGCCTGTATTCACTACTTGGAGAGAGATTTCAGTATTTCACAGGGAAGGGACAATTAAGGGTATATGCTGACTCTCATAAGTAAAATAGCTGGAAGTTAGAGAACCAGTGAATACTACTGTAAAAAAATGAATACATTTAAAACATAGTTGCCTTGAGAAAAAAGGAATAAATAATGAAAGATTTTATGCACACAAAAGTGTAGAGACTACAAACTACACGATACTGTAAGATAGGTAAACAGTGGTTGGCAAACTCTCAGGAGTAGGAAGGTTTCAAGTGTGAGATTGCTAAGAGACATGAATGAGCAATAAGTGGGGGTAACATTTCTATTCTTTATGATTTTTCTTGGATCTATATACGAATAAAAAGTTACCAAATGGTTCAAGTTAAATTTTATACAATTTACTATATTTCTATACATACCTTCACAACAAAATTCTTTTTCCAAAAGTATAATGATGGGTGAATAACTGGGAATATTGTTAAATAGCAAGACATCAATCTGTAATATGTATTTCATAGTTTATATTATGTTGAATTATTAAAATAAAACATCAACTGTAAAATTTTTGTCAGGCCCAAATCTCTTTCAGTGCTGATATATGGACACATTTTATGTCCAAATACTGTCATGATTTTTTCTCACTTCTAAAGTTATACAATGGCTCATGCTTTAAATTAATTTTTGTATTTTAAATTTATGATAAATTCAGATTTTTTAAAACTGTAAAGATTGTGCAGATACTTCCTGTATTTTTATTCAATATTCATTCACTATAACATTTTATTTAGTCATAACATATTAATTAGTATTAAAAAATTAATTTTGGTACACTGTTCCAAAGTAAAGCATGCACTTTGTTTAGATTTCAACAGTCAATTTTCCAAGAATATCTTCGTTATACCATTCCAGATTTCAGCTCAAGGCATCATATACCCTCCACCTTTCTGATATCTTAAGCATCAGTTTGTTTGAAGCCTTTGTTTTTGTAATAAGAGGGTGCAGATTGCTACTTGGGACTTGGTTGAATGTCCTGCACATGTGGCTCTTTAATATTTTCTCTTTTAACAGCTAATATAATCTGTGGGAGGATACATGATGTTTTCTATTTCATACTACAGTCTAAATGACTGCATGGATTTCTACTAATAACATTTTCCTTTGTTCCTTGTGCCTTGTGGTATAGGAGGTCCTTCTGTATTTGTATTGCTTTCATTGGTTTAATAAAGAAACTGCCTTGGCCTTTTAATAGGGAAGAGCTTAGGTTGCACGTGGAAAAGAGAACTGAATTCTGGGAGGAAGAAAGCAGAGTCAGAAAGAGCCGCCATGAAGCTGCCAGGTCAGACATGCTGAATCTTTCCCGGTAAGTCACAACCTCATGGTGACATACAGATTTTTTGAAATGGGTTGAATCAAGATGTAAGAGTTAGCCAATAAGAGGCTAGAGCTTATGGGCCAGGCAGTAATTTAATTAATACAATTTCTGTGTGGTTATTTCAGGTGTAACCTAGCCGGGCGTTGGGACACGGTCTGCTTCTCCTACTACACTTTGGATAAACTGACAACTCAGTTTTTCCTCTGATAAGTCTGTTCCTTAGATTGGAGTTTAATATATGTGAGAAGCTACATGGAAATACTACAAGTATTCTGTTTTACCTAAAAATTCATTAACAGATTTAAAGTTTACTGGTAGACTCTGTTAGTCTAAAGACACCTAACTACTTTCTGTACTCATTTCACATTTTTTATATGTATATTTGTTCTGTAAAGCCATTGTTCTTACCCATGCAATGGTTTATTTAGCTATTTATTCAAATTACCAAGGAATCATAATTGTCTACGCTAAAACAAATATCATTATTTAGACACATTTTCAAATTGTAAGAGTTAATACTGACTTGCCCATGTTTAATTTTGATATATCTCAATCTCTGTGTGTTTTCTATTGTTGATTTATCTCAAACTCCTGAGACCATAGATTGTTTCAGGCTCATCTTATTTTTTTATACAAGACAGGCTTGGGTTCAGCTATCAACTGTATCTCCAGGGAGTACTTGCCCCTTCTTTTGAAAGTTTGTTCTTAGAAGGTATTAACTTGACACTGGGTATACACTTTATTCCTGGGATTTTAGCATTTCTACTTCTATCTAAACAGATGGTGGAAATCCATGTATACACTCTAGTGACTTGAATAAAAATGGTTCCCATAGGCTCATATATTTGAACACTTGGTCCTAAGTTAGAACTTTTTAAGGAAAGATTAAGAGGTATGACATTGTTGGAAGAGGTGTGTCACTGGTGGCTAAATTTGAGGTTTCAAAAGGGTGAAGCCATTCCCAATGTGCCTCTCACACCCTCTTTCTCCTAGAACAAATATGCGCTCACAGTTTTTATTCCTTCTCCCATATCTCTAACCCTCTAAAATCACAAACTCTTTTTTATAAGAACATTAATCATGGTGTCTTGCTACAGTAACAGAAAAGGAATTAATACATGTTTAGATTACTGTATTTGTTAATCTTTCTGCATGTGGGTACTGGTATTTTCTAAGCAGAATATAGCAGTATTTGTCAATCAAAATTATTTTTAAAAGCAAGCAGTTTTATTCTCTTTTACTGTAGCTTTATCATAAAATAAATATAGTCTAATTAACTGTTATATGTTAGAAATTTCACTTTACAAGCATTGTGGTTTTTATTTTTCAGTTTTTTAAATTTATTTTATATCCTGACCACAATTTAGCCCCCCCTCTTTCCTCCCAGTCCCTACCCTCACCTACCCTGTGTGCCCCATTCTCCAACCCAATCCTCTCTGCTTCCATTTCTATACAAAAAAGGCCAAGCCTCTCATGGACATCAATAAAACATGGCATATCAAATTGCACCTTTTCTTGTATTAAGACGAGGCAAGGCAACCCAATATAAAGAATAGGGTTTCAGAAGTCAGAAAAAAAAATCAGAGATGGCCCCTACTCTCATTGTTAGGAGTCTCACACGAAGACCAAGCTATACAACTAACACATATATGCAAAGGGTGTAGGTCAGTCCCATGCAGGCTCACTGGTTGTCAGTTGAGTCTCTGTTAGTTCCTATGAGTCTAAGTTAGTAGTTATTTTTGGGTTTTATTATGATGTCCTTGATTCCTTTGACTTTTAATCCTTCCTTAGGATATCCCAAGATTAGCCTAATGTTTGGCTTCAGGTCTTGCATTTCTTTCCATCAGTTACTGAGTGAAACCTCTCTGATAATAATTGAGATAGGTCACAATCTATGAGTATAGCAGAATATCTTTAGGCATCATTTGACTTATTTTTCTCCAGTCATGTTTGGTTTATCCAAGGTCTCTAAACCATCCAGTGTCAGGGTCTTGGCACTATCGGCAGTGTCAGGGGTGAGCTCACTCTTGGGGTGATGGTCTGAGGTTGGAACAGTTGTTGGTTGGCCACTCCCACAATCTCTTTTCCAACCTTACAGGACACATTGTAGATGAATGGTTATGTGGCTGGGTTGGTTTCTCAATTCCTCAACTGGATATCTTGCTTGGTCATAGTAAATGGCCCATTCAGGCTACATATCTGCTATTGCTTAGAGTCTTTGCTGGGGTTATCCTTGTGGATATCTGGGTGTTTCCCTTTTTCCAGGTTTCTACATCACCCAAAAATGTTCCACTCCACTACAATAATCTCTTTCAGTACTCTCCTCTATTCCTTCCCCACCTGATCCATCATGTTCCCATCCCCACATGCCCCCAATCCACCCAGGAAATCTATTCTATTTCAGCTTACCACATAGATGCAAGTATCCCCACTTAAGCCCTCTTGTTATATAGGCTCTTTAGGTCTTTGGATTGTAGCTTGATTATCCTTTGCTTTACAGCTAATATTCACTTATAAATGAGGAAATACCATGCTTGTCGTCCTGGGTCTGGGTTACTTCATGCCAGATGACTTTTTCCAGTTCTATCCATTGGCCTGCACATTTCATGATGTCATTTTTTTGGCTCCTTTATTTTTATTTTATTCTTTTTTTGTTATTATTCTTATTATTACAAATTTTTGCCTCCTCCCCCTCCTCTCATTTCCCTTCCCTCCCCCATTCCCCCTCCGTCTCCCTCTCCAGTACAAAGAGCAGTCAGTGTTCCCTGCCCTGTGGGAAGTCCACGGTCCTCCCCCCTGCTTCCAGGTCTAGGAAGGTGAGGATCCAAACAGACTAGGTTCCCACAAAGCCAGTACATGAAGTAGAATCAAAACCCAGTGCCATTGTCCTTGGCTTCTCAGTCAGCCCTCCTTGTTAGCCACATTCAGAGAGTCCAGTTTGATCACATGCTCCATCATTCCCAGTCCAGCTGGTCTTGGTGAGCTCCCATTAGATCGCCGTCACAGTGGGTGGGTGCATCCCTCGCTGTCCTGACTTCCTTGCTCATGTTCTCTCACCGTCTGCTCCTCATTTGGACCTTGGGAGCTCAGTCCAATGCTTCAATGTGGGTCTCTGTCTCTATCTCCATCCATTGCCAGGTGAAGGTTCTATGATGATATGCCAGATATTCATCAGTGTGGCTATAGGATAGGGCCAGTTTAGGCACTTTCTCCTCAGCTGCTCAAAGAACAAACTGGGGACATCTCCTTGGACACCTGGGAACCCCTCTAGAGCCCAGTCTCTTGCCAATCCTCAAATGGCTCCCTTAATTAAGATATATACTTCCCTGCTCCCATATCCACTCTTCCTCCATCCCAACAGTCCCATTTCCCCAAGCTCTCCCCATCTCCCCTTACCCCCATCCCAACCCCACCCACAAGCTCTCTTAAATTAATTTAACCCATTTCTATTAGTCTGTGTATCACCACGAGGTCATGGCCTACCAGCAAAGTTTCAGTACATTTATCTTCAGTGGTGGCTCCATGGCATCTCTCTGACTCCGCCCTTCTTTTCTCCTGGTATTCAGTCTAGCTTTCCCTGCCTACCTAAGTTCTGCTTTGCTATAGTCCAACACAGTTTCTTTATTCATTGATGACAATCACAGCAAACAGAAGGGACTCCCACATCAACTTGCTCACAAAGATTATGACTCAAATCTCTTCATGTAGTCTGGCCTGTTGAAGAAGAGAGGTAAAGATCAATGAACATGGTCACTAGAGTACAACCACAGATATAAATGCTAACTAAACTCGTATACTATATAAATCATAGTGTAATTCTAAAAAGTAGACAGTTTCCTAAAATCATGAGGTTCACAATAAACCATGGAAGATTACAGAGTTGAGTATGTTATTGCCTGCCAGGAAGTGATCTCTGAGAGGGAGACTTCACATAAAGAATAAAGCCAGAGAATCAAGCCTTAAGGAACACTTTGTTATTTAGATGCAATTTACATTCAAAGAAAATTATATATAATACATCAGTTCTTTTCTAAATATTTTACTGAGAACAGTCTTGAAATGTTTGTCTTCCATTTCTACTGTTATTTTTTTCAAGTAGAAATTAGAAGTCCTTCTAATTTGAAGTAAGTAAGGACTAGGAGATCAATGAACATGCCTCCAACAACACCATAACTTTACATAGATTACATGGCTAGATCATTATTGCCATGTGATTATATAATACATTCATTCTCTCTACTG
>NC_022009.1:96788620-96796782 GCF_000317375.1 Microtus ochrogaster | reverse complement strand
CATCTAATTCAAATTCAACAGGAAATTTGTTCCTATTAGTCATTGCTACCAAATATACCACTACTACTACTAATGTATATTTTAAAATATTATCTCTCTTAATGATTTTTGATAATCAGCAGTTTATTTGTTAATTATACAGGTGATCATGTTTAATGACAATGAATGAATTGTCACATGTTTAGTAATCCCACATCATTTCTCTAGTGAAATATCTGCTAATATTTCCATAGGTGATATTAATTTGGAATGCTGGCTATTAGCTTTCTGTATATTTTAGAAACAGTTCTTTATCAAAAGTATACTTTCGACATATTTTCTGCAAGTTAAGTGTTGGGACCAATTGGAGTCCTGGTCTTCAGCTGCTCTTCTCTGCTAGCGCCTTCTATTTGAAGTTACTAAAAACTGTGCCTTGTCTAGAGGATCAGAGGATGGGATTTTCACCTGTTGGCCATTGACTGCTGGGTATTTAAGCCTCCATGGTGCTATTAAAGAAGGGCTTTTGTACCAGTGATCGGAGGTCCCTGTGTCTGTCTGTCTCTGTGTTTGTGTTCTCACCTCCAGCCCCTTGCCAGAAGCTCACGAACTGGATTTTATTGCATAGAGCACAGACAGGGGGCGCAGTGCGCTGCAGTTAAGAGCTTCAAAATATTTACATGACGGCTCCTTTAATTTTAGTATTTATTTGTCATATTGCACTATGCATTTCTACATCTGATTAAGATACCTATACATTGTTTACATTTTGAGGTCATTGTCCTCATTTACTGTACATTTGTTTAAAGAAGACTGCTTAATATTTTAATATGAAGTCTTATTATTCATTCCATCCGTTATTGGATGTAGGTTCTATGATGACAATTATTGTACTCACTAATCTGATTATAGGAGAAGACTAGTTCAAGCACCCTCTCCACTGTTGCTATGAGTCCTAGCTGGGGTCATCCTTGTGGATTCCTAGGTGACTCCCTAGCACCTGGTTTCTCCCTATCCCTAGAATGTTTCCCGCCTGCACGGTATCTCATCTAATCATAACACTTGCTCAACTATGTTTATAGCAGCATTATTTCTCATAGACAGAACCTGGAAACAACCCGGGTGCCACTCAACTAAAATATGCTACATTTACACAATGGAGTAATTCTCAAGGCCTTTTGTTGTTCATAATATATGGTATCAATGCTCAGTTCCACTTTCTCTTATTAAATGGAATCCTATGCATGTGGTCCTCAAATGTAAGTATTTTATCTTTTAATGTGGCAACTGACTATTTTCTGTGTGTAGTCTTTCCTAGGACACTTAGATGGCTTCACAAGTGAGGCTTGCAAACTGAGCCTGTTTGCGTATATCCTATTTAATAGTAGTTTTCTTAGCCAAGGGTACCTTGTGGGATATGTCATCAGAAAATATCTGTTATTTTGCTTCCCTAAACCTTTTATAAAGCTAAAGGGCTTCCATTTGCTCTGATTCCTCTCTTCTCACTTTCTTCTATCTTGAATGCAAAGACAATAATTGGAGTCTAATCATCCATCTTTCACTATGATGTCATCCTCAGGATGAATCTAGGGAGTCTGTAAGCAGCATTAGAGAAGTACATTCAGCTTCCGAAAATTATACAGAGAAAACACTCCATTACAGTCCTAGATTTTCTTTTTTAAAATGCTTATGTGCGTAAGCAATAGACTCCAATCTTGGCTAATGCACTATTATTTTGCGTTATATGTTACTCACAGCCAAACTGAGCTAAAAAGTTTCCAAATGCTCAGACCAAGTTTCTACACAAATAGAGATTTGGTGCTCTCCTGAGTCAAATCCGAGTAATGTTGCCCATGCTTCTTGTTTTGGAAGAAAATGCATTTCCCCTACCTGTCATTATGAGGGTTGTTGGTCTTCTTCATCATACAGATGTGTTCTGGGTGAGCTAATGGTGGTGTTCATGGAATTTACTAAAATCAGAGAGATACCCATTAAAGTTTCTACTTTCTTAACCAAACATTCTCTCATTTGTTACCTCACCTCCCCAAATGCTCATCCTTGATTCTGACTCTTGGTTATTTTAATGAAGTCTGTTTGTTTGTTTTGTTTTATGGATTCATTATTCTCTAAAAGATGTTGAAGTCATAATCATAAATTGATTTACATGACTAAATTGTATCTGACCAAGGTAGATACAAAGTGTCTATCTAGTCAGGATAGCAATGAGTATTTTGAGATGATATAATATTAAATTTAAAAAGAGATTGTATCCAGAGGTTTTCCTTTTACAAAAAAAATGAAAGATGTGAGGCACAGGTGCCTTTGTCAGTTTTAAAGCTTAAATATCAGTAACAGAATTTAAATATTTATTGCAACTTATTTCATTCCTCTTCCCTCTTATAAAGCAAACATTTCATATAGAATGTTTGTAAAATCTGTGCATATATGTCTTGTACGAAGAAGACTAGAACATGGATTATTATATACATTTTAATTCCTAGTTTATAATTAATATGTATTTTTCCTAACAGTGATATTTTGTTTACAGCAAGACAGCTATATTAATATATGTCCAAATATATGTTAAATAGTTTGGAAAAATATCTAGTTATGGCACAGATTATTTTATATTTTAAATAAAAAGGAATTTTCTGGGGCAAAAATAACTTTAATTATATGTGTTTGCATTACAGAATGTATTTATAACATTTATACTTATTAAATGTTTATATTCTTATAATGTTTGCACTTATCAAAATTAAGAGTACTAGATTAAAAATGGAAAATATTTCTCTCTGAAATAACCAATATGCCAACATATGCCAACGCAATATGCTTATCAGACTAATTAAACTTATCATCTAAAAACCATATAGACAGTTAATTAATAGGTTAATAATAAAACAAATCTTTCAGAGTTTATGAAATTGAAAATTGGTCTTAGTTCTGTTGCTCAGAGGTGAGAAAGTACTTAGCAAGCAATGCACCATGATACAAACTCCTACAGCAAAATAAAGTTAAGTAAATAGTTGAAAATGATTTAATTCTCAAGTGGAAATTTTTATATTAAATTTAACAAGAAAAATGACGCGCTGAATATTTAGTTCATACTTAGGTAACCAAACACGTGATACGGACACAAATATTTCACTTAAATATAGAATTGTCATCAAGATCTTTTTTGGATTCACCATCCTCAGTATCTCTGAGGACAGAACTCAGACTCCATACAAACCAACAGTGAGAAAGACAGGCCAAGTGGAACAGAACACATTCTCAGGGTGAATGCAGACCATTGTGCCAAGATACACTTTAGATCACTACTACTTTTGAAGCTTTGAGAGCAGACAGATCTTCACGAGCAATGTTTTTATGTTCGGTGATTGACAGGTCTATTTGACTTCTCTCAAGGAGGGGCAGTGATGTGCGAGTGATTTCTTATTAATAAAGAAACTGCCTAGGCCCCTTGATAGGCCAACCCTTAGGTAGGTGAAGTAAACAGAACAGAATGCTGGGAGAAAGAAGCTGAGTCAGAGAGTTGCCATGATTCTCCCACTCCAGGCAGATGCAGGTTAAGATCATTCCTGGTAAGCCAGCTTGTGGGCTACACAGATTAATAGAAATGGGTTAGGTCAATATGTAAGAGCTAATAAGAAACTGAAACTAATGGGCCAGGCAGTGTTTAAAAGAATACAGTTTCCGTGTAATTATTTCGGGTATAAACTAGCCGTGCAGGCGGCTGGGTGGCGGAATGTAGCCTGCCGCTCTTATTACTACAGAAATATGCCCTTGCTTGTTTCAGAGAGAATTCATCTGGACATTCATCTTATAATGATTATGTATTTGTTAATGACCTTACAGGCACTTCAGAATGTCATGTCTCTACCCAGGAGCAGAGATATGCATCACATATGATTCATTTTACCTATAATCAGAAACATGGGGTTTCAGTTATTGGTTTTAAAAGCTCTGTTCTGAGAAAGGGGCCCTTTCGTTATGAGTTCAATCGCACCAATATATAACTAGGTATATAATAGAGTGATAATAATGGTGTAATTTCAGTAGTGGTGAGTGGTCTTTGGTATAAATCCAAGTCTAGTAAAAACTCTACAACTATGATATAATTCCAGTCCTGTTCAGTAGTTGAAAACACAAAAATGCCAATACTATTTAATATCACAAAAATATTTATACTATATGTCTGTCTTTTCTTGACAATACATTGAAATGATTATGCTCTTATAAATATTGTTAAATTGAACATTTTTAAATTTTACAGATGTGGAATAATCCTTATGGACATTTTAAAGATTTGTTACTCGAATTGGTTTAATAAAACTTTGATTGTCCAGAAGTCAGGCAAGAAGTATAGACAGGGTGACCAAATTGAACAACATGGGAATGAGAAGGGCAGAGTTGGAAGTTGTCACCCAGCCACAAAGGGAGCAGCAGATGAGAGTGCCATTTTAATAAAGGAACCATTATGTGGCAAAGGATAAATAGAAATATGGGTTAATTTAAGTATAAGAGGTATCTAGTAATAAACCTGAGTTATTAACTGAGCAAATATATGTAGAAATAAGCCTCTGAGTCAACTATTTGGGGAACAGCCATCAGGTAATTGGGAATAGGTGGGTAGGAGAGAAACATCTGATTATAGGTATGTGAGATATTTTTCTTAGATTAGATATATACATCCAGGAAATAAGTTATAGTTAAAGACACTTTATCAGTTTTCCATACTCTTTATAAAAGTTAACACAGAGAGGAAAAGTTACCAGGAGGGCTCTAGAGAGGATGCATGACTTGCCCTAAAAGGGGAAATAGAAGCATAGATTTTGCCAGTGAACTGGGAATGAGTGGAGATGAGAACAGGAAGGATCAGGTGGGGAAGTCAGAGAGAGAGAGGAGGGGAGGGAGAGAGGGAAGGAAGGATGGAGAGAAGGAAAGGGAGAGGGAGAGAGCATGGATAGAGATGACTGAAATTGGGGGTGTTTGGGGCCTAGTGTAGTGGAAGTTTATTGGAACCTAACAGAGCGATGCTGGGTAGTAATGGAAGATATGAATCCTGAACTTATCATCCTCTGTATTCTGTAACTAGTCAAGACTTATAGTGGTGGGACTGATGCACCAACTCAGCTACAAAATCTATGACCCACAACCTACTCTGCCTGTAAGATGTGCTGGGACAAAGTTACCTCAGTGCTTGTAGGAGAGATCAACCAATGGCTGGCTATCTTGAGGACCATGCCACAAGAGGGAGCCAATACCTAATGTTGACTAGATGGCCAGGAATCAGAAGTTGGATGGCCCAGAGAGCTAAGGTAGAACCAAACATAACTGGAAAAAAAAATCAATGAGATGTTCCCTAATGATGCTCTCCTATGCACATAAATTTATCCCTCGTCCAGTCTTTACCAGAAGTTTCTTCCAGTATCAGATGTGAGCAGATATAGATACCCACATCAAGGCAATATTCAGGGAAAGACTCTAATTTTGAAGCCTGCATTGGCTTTACTCAGAGATTATGGGACTCCACAGAAGTGGAGGGGAAAGATGCCAAGATCTAGAGCTGGGTTCTGCTTGCACATTTAGTTTGGTGTTCTTTTGGTATACCTGACAGTGAGAATGAGGGTGTCTCTGACTCTTTTTATCTGCTCTGGGGACCCTTTACTTCCTACTGGGTTGCCTCATCCAGCTTTGATATGAAACTTTGTGCCTAGTTTTATTGCATCTTGTTATGCTGTATTTTTCAATATTTTTGGTTGTTCTTTGATATCCTGCTCTGTTCTGAAGGAAAATGGAAGAACAGTGGACCTGGGAGGAAGGGAAATGGGGAGAGTTTGGAGTACTGGAGGGAGGGGAGACTGAGGTCAATATATATGGTTTGAGAGAAGAATAAAAAAAATCAATACATGGCTTATATTGCATTTTTATGAATGAAATTCTTTAAAAAGACTCATACATATAAAGTACCATGGAAGGAGAACAGCTATGTGTCATGGATCCTTGTGCTGTGTAGGTCATCACTATGAGTATACTGAGATTTGTATCTGTAGGTGTACTTTCTGTGATTCCATGGGTATGAGTCAGACAAGGAACACTACATCAGAAAATAAGAAAAGTTATATTCAAAAGTATCTGTTTGACACCCATGACATTAAATCTTGAGTTATACCTCTGCATGATCATACTTAATTGTCCAATCCTATGACAACTGTAATTTGTAACTGAAACAACAAAATGTGGTTTGAACAATCAAGGTAATAGGCAATTTTTAGCTGTAAATTTTTATCCAGTTTTAATTGCATTTATTTTTTTGTGTGTATGATATGATAAATGTGATGTGTCCATGTGTGTTTGCACATAAATTCTTCTGAGTGAGTACAGATAGGTATGTGATATAGCATGTATGAAGAGGTTAGGACAAACTAAGATGTTGGTCCTCACTTTCCCCCTTTTTTAAGGCAGGGTCTCTCTGCTGTTTTGCCTGTATATACCAGTTTAGCTAAGCTGCTAGCTTCTGAGGATTCATTTGTCATAAGTTCTCACCTAGGACTGCCCAGTAATGTAGGATTTTGCTTTAACCTGAGTTCTGAGGATGCAAATGAAATATCCAAACTTTATACTTTACCCAAATGTGTCATCCATAGGTTTTCTTATTATAAACAAAAAAAAATCATGAACATGATTGTTGCTATATTGCTATGTAAGGAATATTAATTTAAAAAGTGTAAAATAAAAATAAATAAAATATTGTGGAATGTTTGATTAAAATGTTATTTTAGAGTCCCTGGTGTGATATGGCCCTTTCTCTTAAAACATAAAGCAAAGAAAACGTGCTTCAAGAGTTAGCAAAATACCCTTGGCATTGTCTAGAGTTTCACACACCAGGCATGTAAATCTCAAGTGGAATTTACACTTTATAACATTTTTAATTTAGTACTAGGAAATATTTTGTGATTCATCAGTTAAATTTTAAAATTATCATTTGGATCTTATTAGCATTATTTTTACTTTTTCTTATCTATACATCTGATTAATTTTATGTTTCTTGTTTTTTTTCCTGTTGACCTATATTACATTTGAGATCTATTATCTCAGAGTTATTTTCATCTTCCTCTAAGACAGCATCTCAACATGTGATTCACAAGCACTTTGGGGTAAAATGACCCTTTCACAGGAATCTCCTAAGACCACCAGGAAATACAGATATTTACATATGATTTATTACTGTAGAAAAATTATATTTATGAAGTATCAATGAAAATAATTTCAAGGTCAAGATCATAACAACACGAGGAACTGCATTAAAAGGTCACATCTTTAGAAAGATTCATAACCACTAATATAATGGAAAGCCTTCTTCCTTAGTAGTCTGTGGTGTCGTCAGTATTCTCTTTCCCAAGGAATAGGATAAGAATTTCCATCAGAATAAAAATGAATGTGATTTAATATTTCACTTTATTTCTATTTTTCCAAATCCTATGTATCAGTGGTTCTCTGGATCTTCCCGGAGCTTTGTGTGTAGGGACTGTGTTATATGTAGCTGTGTCAATTTAGATTGACCATCCACCATCGGATGATCTCTGCATTTTGATTAGTTGTGGTTTTCTGGCAACTAATTTTAATAATAATAAAAATATAAACAACAAATAATACTGATCGATGATACCCCAACTTCAAAAACTTAAAATTAGCAAATTCTGTAACTTTTCTTTTTTAATTATTCAACACTTTAAAAAGGGTAATTGTTAACATATGTGCACAGTGACTTTACCTAATGTATTGGAAATTCCAGTAGCTCCAGACTTTGTAATTTGGAAACTGGGTTCATTGTAAGAAACAAACAAACGGAACTGTCCATTTATATTTAGAAAGAAGTGTTAGCTTATTTATATGGAGCCAAGTTTGCCCTGGTACCAATATAATTCTGTTTAAAATATACACAGTGTGTGGTAAAGGCAGAAACCTGTTCTGAACCCAGAAAAGTAAAGTGTGAGTTGCCTGTCCAGCTGGTCCAGCTCTAGTTTTCAAAATAAATGAAGCCTTGACCTTTTCTGCAAATTCCTGGCTCAATAACGAAAAACGAACATATTATTCTTGTTTTGTATAGTGCTGCCTAGAGCGATAACCCTGAGAGCTAGGATTCAAGGACAAATCCAGGGGAGGACTTTTCAAGATCA
>NC_022009.1:96779376-96788520 GCF_000317375.1 Microtus ochrogaster | reverse complement strand
ATATATATATATAAAGACTCCTCCCTCTTCCCAAGGTGCCAGTACTAATCCTCTGAACAAACTTCTCTACTTAATTGCCAAAGGTATTAGAAATCTTTTATTTAAAGCTGATATTAGTTGCTATCTAGTTAGTATATGCTTTCTTCCATTTTTATTTTTGACTATTTCTTACATTTGATTTTTCAGTATATGTCTTGTAGTCTTTTGATATATTATATTTAAGAAGTAGAGAAACAGTTGTTCATTGAAGGCTGGAATGTATTTCTGGTAGTTGATGACTTCAGCATACAAAGCTATGATATAGCCTGCAAAGGTCTCGGCTCTCGTCTTTATTATTTTGCCAACATTTTTGTGAAAAGAATGCATGTTTTATAGTGTAATACATAGTAATATTAAGGAAAAGAGAATTGTCTAAAATGTCACTAAGACTCATGGAATGTCTCAGAAGATGTGAACAAAAAATACGAGAGACAATGAACTAGAATGCCTGCTGGAAAATAGTGTCTTCAAGACATGACAAGGATGCTCACCCATGAGATTTTAATAATTCTGTTGCCTATCTACAGCCTACATAATGACCAAACCAGTTGACATGCTAATGTTAATGTGGATAGTTTCCTAAGAACACATCCCTAGAGGAAGTGCATCCAAAAATCAATGAATGTTTATATAGAGAGAGTGTTTTCTAGGGATAAGCCCACTTATAGGTTAAATGGATATAGTGGTGTGTGTGTGTGTGTGTGTGTGTGTGTGTGTGTGTTACAACCACAAGTATAGAAGGGGTCATGGTTTTGAGAAGGAGTATTGGAGACATGGGAGGAGTTGAAATGGGAATGAGAGGGATAGAAAAATATAAATATGTATGTAATTCACAAAAATTGAATTGGTAAAAGTTTTCTAAACAAGTTCAAATGCAGCTAAGAGCCATTGTGAAGAGGTTTTGAGCATCAGAAATTCTGCTCAGATCATGTGATCCCATGTGGAGTACTGTGGCTAACAAAAGGGGAACTTGGGCTGATTTTCTACCTTTTTAAAAGCACATAAATACCTTTTTAAAAATCAACTACCTCTATTTTATAAGAAATCTTTAGGTGTCAAAAATTAAGCAATCCCAGAGTAAAGAAAAAAGGACCAAGTATACAAAATGAATTTGAAGAGTCCTAGAGAAGCTAAAAATCTCACATTGGTAAAGAGCCCATTATCCCATGGTTGATAGATGTAGACCATTCCTTAAATCATATAAGTTAATTTCTTCAACTGATTTTCATAAACACCCCTGAAGAAAATCATGGGAACTATACAAAATAAAGAATAAGAATTAAAAGACTCTATAAACTAGTTGATGAAGATTGAGCAGCCTATAAGACCGAGGGCAAAGTAGTCAGTGTTTGCCACAGGCACAGTAGTTCCGAGTTCGAGTTCATGTACCAGACACTCCGTGATTCCTGAAAATTCCTGTTGATATGGTGCTTGGAAGAAAGCATCAAACCTGGAGATACTGGAAGTACAAGAGGAGTCACAGCCTTGATGAAGCTTAAATATTCTGCATTGGCATGGAAAGAAGCTTTATGAGGAAATAATAGTCAAAGAGTAAATTAACTGCCATATTTCTTAGACCTTGAAAAGAAGTTTAGAAATTTCCACACCCAGGATGCTATCTCAGAGAAAACTGAAACTATTTTCTCAGAAACAAAGTCAGATACTGGAGGGCATACAGGAGTTTAATTAGAAATATAATATTATAATAAGAAAGCTCAATATGAAGTGATAACTGGGTTTCTGTATGCATAGGAAATTTGAAGGGTTGAAAAGGAATAGGAAGACACTAAGGTACATGAGCAGAATTTCAGTTTTGAAGGATATGAGCAAATACACAATAAACCGGAAGTGGAAGTTTGACCCATGTAAACCCTAGCTCTGTCAGCCACCTTTGTAGAAATTACCACACTATTGTCCCTTACACAGTGAAAGCCTTGAGCCTCATGTGCACATGTTGACTGGAACACAGAGCAAGTTCTGTGACATCTTTGAATTTTGCCACATATTTATCTGAGGGTTAGGGTTTTGGATGCTAGACGCTAGGCTCTACTCTGTGTCAGCTTCTAGGGGCCAAGGTTTAGGCATTGACTATACCTCAGGGACCGTGCTTCAAGTGACCGGAGAAAAGATTGAATAGGGTGGATAACAAGAGAACCTTTGTCAGCGGAGACAGTCACACTTGTGTCCACTTACCTCCTTGTATTTGCACAGAAAAATTTCACAGGACAAAAATGGCATGTATTATAAGGTAATTGAAAGCTAGTGGAAAATTGAATATCAACTTAAATAACACCTCAAAGACAAAGACTGGAATAAACTTTAAAATATTCCAATAAATCCAAGATACAAAAAAATATTTAAGTAAAGAGAAATGTCCCCCTTTCCAAATTATGTATATGCTTACAACCAAATTATTCTAAGAAAAATACCTGAAAAAAGAAGAATTTAAAACTTATTCAAAATAAATATCAACAATATTGCTGGTAACAGAGTTACAATACATTATTCTAATAGCATACTGTCTATGACTTTAATGTAAACAAACCATATTAAGTGTTAACCAAGTACTAAAAAGCAATAGCCATACAAATATAAATAAGTTTAACTAAAGGTTTAATTTTTATGATTCATTTGATTGCCATGTGGAAAAGTGATCATTTTCCTAGCAGAGTGATAACTAAGATAGTAGCTTATTATTTGTGGCATTAGCAATCCTACTGAAAATAAATTAATATATCTCATGGTCTAGTTGAGAATGTAATTTGGATGTAAATAATAATTGAAACCAAACATGGCCAAAAATATTGCATTGCACTTCTTAGTACAACACAAGGATGGATCACACTTTAAATGCACAGAGCTCTGAAGAACAATGATGTGAAATTTTCAATGTCAATCTTTTGTTAGATTGAGAGAACTTTCTCGGCTCTGACAAGGAAAGCAGAGTTAATGTTCATATGATTGGTGTGGGACTCTTGGAGCAGAACTTCAGGTTTGTTGATGTATCAGAAAAAATGAGGAACTTAAATGTAGGGGATAGAGGGGTGACGCTTTTGCAAAAAGTAAACAGTGCTCTTGCAAACAGCAGATTTGTTTCTGGCACCCATGTCAGGTAGTCCACAGTAGCAGCAGCACCTGGGTATCCTAAGCTTTCGTCCTCCTTTGTGGATGCTCACTTACATACTCATATTGAATGAACACACATATTAATAAATGATTAGGTAAATAATAAAATAAATCTTTCAAGAAATTTAATGGTAAATTTTAAATCAATAAAGTAAATACTAACATGTAAATCACTCTTGTGGGAATGATATATATGATCGCATAACAGTTGTGTAGACTTTTAATTTTTTTATTTACAACGATACACCAAGGACTGAATTATGGAAATTGAATTGATTTTATATTAGGAACATAATTATGAACATGTTTTCTACATTGTATGTTTAATTTATCAGAATAATTGGGTACTATGTTTAAAAATATTTAATAAATGCCTACATTTGACAGATATGTTTTTTAAAAGTTTATTTATACTTATTTATATGTATGGTTTTATCCGTTGTTCACTTGAATGAATGCCTTGTTTGTGCCAATGCCCATAGAGGGCAGAACCCCTGGAGATGAAATTACAGATGGTTGTAATCTGCATAACATAGATGTTAGGAACTGACTTTAGATCCTCTAGATGAGGTAATAAGTACTTTTAGATATTGAGCCATCTTTCCAACCTTCTTGATGGATGTTTTCTAAACATGATTAAACAGTAGCTAAATAACTAAAGTGATATAAAAATATTAATAACAAAAAATTAATCTTTCATATAATAGTTGTTTCACAGTCTCATGTTGTAGTAAGAAGTGCAATGCAATACTGAAGTATAACTTAAAAACGAGTCTACACAAAAATGTGTGTTGTGAATAAAATTAATATTCAGATAAATAGGACAGAATAGAGAAGAGCCTTATTTTAACGATAGCCACAGACCTTCTGGAACAAAACTAAGCTGAAACACAAAAATTAATAATTCAATAAGAGAAAATGACAGGAGCAAAGGAATAAAGGTTTATGCATTTTAGGAAATAAGGGCCAGACTTTGGAGAGCAAAGGAAGAGGTGATAATGTTGACGTTGAAAATTACTCAGAGACATTTCAGAGCCTGGAGAAGAGTTTTCATATTCTTGCAAGTTCACTTTAAGTTTTACCCATATGTCATTTGAGATTGTTAGTGCTGGGAGAAAGCTTTAGAGCAGTAACAAGACAGGGATGCTCGGTCAAAAGTTATCCCAAGAATGTAAACGATCAAAGGACCACTAGTCCCAGGGCTGAGGCAACAAGGGCAGATGCATATGCATTTACTTTGCTTTGCAATCAAATTCATGTGTCAGCTAAGAAACACAGATCTCTGCATCCTCTATAATAAAATACCTATACAGTACCTCAGAAGACTTCTTTATACTGGATCGTAAAAGGTCATCTTTTAGTGCTGTTATAACGAAGCTTGGTAAGTTAAATGTGGGCACACTAAAAGCATGACAAATTTAGGCCCAACTTTATAATTATATTTTTTGATGCCCACATTGTTTATTTAAGAGGAAAAGGAAAACACAGCAACAGACATCCTCTAAGAGGGCCACTGTGTTTTCTAAACATACTCTAGGAATGGAGTATACTCTAGGAATATAAACATACTCTAGAAATGAGAATAGTGTGAAGGTACCCGTCGGAGAACTTCAGTATGAAGACCATTCAGTTGAAGGAGGAAGATCTGTCAGTAAATGCACGGTGTAATCCAGTATTTGAGTCCATATTGGGTAAAAAGATGCAACTCAACTCCCTCCATGCTATTTCAGCAGTTTGGGATTAAATGTCAGGTTTATTCATGAACTTCTAGAGTAGATGGCATCAATAATATCTTTTTTTAAAAATATTTATTTATTATTTATTATGTATACAATAGTCTATCTGTGTGTGTGCCGAAGGCCAGAAGAGGGCACCAGACCTTATTACAGATGGTTGTGAGCCACCATGTGGTTGCTGGGAATTGAACTCAGGACCTTTGGAAGAGCAGGCGATGCTCTTAAGCACTGAGTGATGCGAATAGGAAAGTTTCAAGCAGGTTTTAATTAGCAGTTCATGGTTAATGATAAAATGATGGATTAGAAACCTCTGTACCTTAGAGACTGAGAAGAGTCAGAATAATGGGGCATAGATACTCTTTCTCTAAGAGGAGTTGGAGAATGCTGGACATCATAAGGAGCTTAAGGAAGATAAAGACAAACAGAAGGATGACACAGACAATATGAGAGAACAGTAACACAGCTTCAGCTACAGCATCAGAGCAACTGTTGGGGGAGAAGCAGAGGCTCCATTTAGAAGGCCAGTAGGGAATGCTGGTGTAAAGAGGGTCATAGTTCAACTCATAAGCAAGAGGAGTGTTTCCCAATCTCTGAAATTCAGTTGGAGGTTTTGGTAAAATGATGACTCTTCATGTTTGATTGGTACGTCGTCAAAAGGAACCCCATTTTATTATGCCTACAACTCAAGTATTTCTTGTGAGCAATAAAAACAGTGGTCTTAGGAGGGAATCAATTGTTCAGCATGGAAATACCCTGGAGACTTACAAATATGAATCACTATTCAGAGAGTCTGGAGTCAATGTGCCACCACCCCAAGAAGAAAGAATCCCTTAATGTCAATTCTAGGTAGCAGAAGGGCAAAGATGGGTGTTGTCATGGGAAGAAAATCAGGTAGTAATATAGTATACAGTGGGCACAATCCATGCCCTTAGTACCTAGAAAGGGATTCTCTCATTTAAGGATAATGATGAGTTCTTATTGCCCTGAGCCCAAAGTCAAAGGTGATCCAATCTCTGGACTAAACTATTGACTGTCAGTGGGGTTGAAAATCTGAAACTACAGTTTCTGCTGAAAGATCAAACAGCATTCAGTTTTGCTTCACTCAAGGGATACAAAAATCGCCTGCAAAGCAACCAGTGTAATAAAGTCCAGATATAGACTAAAATTTGCAAACCACATGGTCATATTAATAGCTGACGATATTTTGAAACAAAGGTATATACCCTTTAATGTAAATGTCCTAAAGAAGCTAGGAACAAATGGACTATTTCCCAGTACAAAACGTGTGATAAACCTATATAGACAGCATTATACTGAAGGGGAAATGAAAACATTCAATAAATCCAGGAACAAGACGAGGTTACCCAGTGTTTGTAACCTTAGTTAATGCAGTTCTTTGTGTTTTAGTTACAGAAATATGGAAAAGAAATGAAATAAAGAAATGCCAGGAAAGGAAAAAGTCATGGTATCTCTATTTACAGAAGATACAATACTATATTTAAAAGATTTTATCAGAGAATTCTTAGGTGTGAAAACATCTTTGACAAATGAGCGGGTTTTAAAAAAATTAACATATGAAATCTGGAAGCTTTACTATATACAACAAGGATATGTCACAAAAAATGATGAGGAAAAAAATTCCAATCATGATATCTCCCAAATAAAATCGAATTATGGATATATACAGTAAAAAGGAAATGGAAAACCTCTAAAATGAGATGTGTAAAGGAGAGAGGAGTGAAACACAGAAGACACTGGGAAATAGAGCAAGGCTCCCAGCTCACACACTGATTACACTAGAGGGCAGTCCAAAGACTGAGCGGAATCTCCGATCCAAACTATGATTTTATTTTTTCACCAAATTCTAAAAATTCCTGAAATTTATGTAGAAGCCAATGTAATCTGAATCATAAAGAACAATACTGGAGTTATAACTACTTTTGACTGCAATTGTAAAACAAAGACACATCACCAAAATAGCTCAGATGCTATTGGAACAAAAACAGACAGATTAAAACAAAGTAGAGGAGCCAGAAACTATGCTTCTATGGCCACCTGATTTCTGACAAAATTGTCAAAGTTCATGATGGAGAAAAGGTGGTCTCTTTAAGAAAACAAACAAGAAAAACCTGCTAGGAATTCTAGTTGTTCATAAATGGAAGAAAAATAAATTTGGATTCTTGTTTTTGACTCTGTATAAAAATCTTAGCAAGTAGATGAAATTTTCAAAGTATCTGAAATTCTGAAACAGCCAGAGTAAATTTCCATGGCAAAGATTTAAAGATTCAGGCAAGTGTAAGCCTTTTTTGGAAAGGCTACCAATAGCTCATGAAATATTTCTGAGAATTCTGAAGTAGGAGAGCATAAAAAACCCATTTCAAGGATAGGAACATCTATGAGAATGAAGAGACAGCCTAAAAAGTGGGTGAAAATTTGAAAACATACATGTAACAAGCAATGAATTTGTTGAATACATGAAAAAAATCAGTCAATGAATACTTTTGTGGAAAACATGAATAGAATTTTTCAAAATAAGAAATAAAAATGACAAAATATATGAAAAAATGAGAGTTCCTGGTCGACAGGGAAATTCAGGAAAAGTATGACACACTGACTGATTATTTCATCCCATCCTATTAAGAATGATTATCATTAGAAGACAATCAACAAATGTTGATGACAAACGCTACAGAAACCAGAACAGAGGAATCTGCCATATGACTCAGGTAGATTGTTCCTTGATATCTAACAGCTTGAATCTGTGTGTGTCAGCAAGCCATCAGACACATACACTCCTTTTTTGTTGCTCTAGCGTTGTCATTGCCATGATAGGGAATCAGTCTAAGAGTCTGACAGATGAATGATTAAAAATCTCTCTGTCTCTCTCTTTTTCTCTGAATAAGCCAGACACTTAAAACCAAACAGTGATGTTTTCCCATCATATGCTAGTAGAAATAACAGTATGAAAAGAAGCCTGAAGAAAATGAGGAAAAACAGAAACAGAGACTATATCTAGAGAAATACACATTTCTCATGTCTCTCAGACAGGGAATCTATCTTATGCATCTACCAACTGGCTGTGCATACAAACATGTATATCTTCTTACCTATATGAATTATTCATACATGCATACATACACACTTATATGGATGCTTACATATACACATACATGCATGCATACATACATCTATTGATATAATATGAAAGGTGAAGGACCTACAACATCTGTTTGGAAGAAGGAAGGGGCCTTTCGCAGGGGAGGTAGGGGAAGCTAATATGCATTAAAGGGAGGAAAATCCATTGAAAGTATGAGATTCACATATGTGTAAGAGCAAAACTATAAAACTGTATCTGTTAGCAAACTAGGATATGAAAAGACAAATTTTCCTAAATTCTTGCAGCACATCATGTCTGAGTAATATAATTAAATTAAATGTTCACACATATACTGGTATGTGATGTGTGGTTGGATCTTAACGTTAATTTGCTAAGAGAAGTAAACAAGCTTAAAATAATAGTATAATATGGTTACATTTATGTAAAAGTCTAGAACTTTCTAAGGGAATGACTGGCCTCACCCTTATTAATTTGATGTTTATTGATGAGAAGTGTACTTAAGTAGTAACAACATATAAGTGTTGTATATGGATATTTCTCTGATCTTTGTGACCTGCCTTTGATGGTGACACTATGTGAGACTTCTCTCCATCAAAAGGAATAATGGGTTTCATGAATTTTATTTAATTGCTAAAGTGAAAAAAGTCCCATTGCATAACAAAGAATCTGAATTATATTTGTTCCTACAAACATATTTAAAACTAATATGTGGGGAAAAATATATAGCTCAATAAAAACAATAAGAAATAAAATTAAAAAGAGACTCACAGTGAATATGTGAATGTTTAAATAGTACTTACTCGTATAAACAAAGTTTAATTTATAAATTAGTCAAAGAGATTAAAAAACATTAATTAAAAGCCAGCATAGAATAAATGTCAGTGAACTTAATACCAGTTTTATGTGAACAAATGGTTTCCCCAGGTCCTAGGAGGAGGCAAAGATACAGTATACTGCATGGATACCGTGAAGTGAGAATGTTTTCTGTGCTTTAGAAAGAGCTCAGCAGTGAAGAGTGTTTGTTGCATTTTTAGAGGAGCAGACTTTAGTTCTCATTTTCGCAACGATATCAGGTAACTAAAAACTGTAATTTCTTCTCCAGGGCCTCCAATGCCTCTGCTGACC
>NC_022009.1:96747542-96779276 GCF_000317375.1 Microtus ochrogaster | reverse complement strand
CACACACACACTCACACACACACGTCCTCTAATACCTATACTCACATAAACACATACACCTGCACAGAAATGAAAACAAAATTTAAACTAAAAGTAATATCGATTTTTTAGATTCATTGCAGTATATGGTATGCAATTTTAAATTTATGAATTTTTTTTATAAATTTTTTTGTGGAACAAATATCAAATCAGATTTTAAAAATAATAAACTAAAATTACAGAAGGCAAAAGGTTGTGGAAGAGAGAAGCCACAAATTGATAGTTCCAGCACTGAACAGGCTATGATTTTACAGTCAGTATACAAATGTGCAAAACGTATTTCATATAGTCAGTCTGTTCTAAGGAGACAAATTGATAGCGATTATTAAAAATAAATAAAATGAATTTTTCTTTGGATCAGTTTGTTATTATACAATTTCCAGGACAAAATAATAACATTTCTACTGTTTTCATTAATTTATCTTAATTATTTACAAAAAAGTAATAAGTAAAATGAAATATAAATACAATAGCATTTAATATGGGACGTGATAATTGTCATAGAAAAATGTATCATGCTAGGTAGATACACATCATTCCACTAATTAACAATAAGAATATTCTCCATTAATCCAAGACATCATTATCACTATCACAAAGAACTGTATTTTACAGTTTGTTTTAATTTTATTTAATTACAGTTCAGGTTTTGTCCAGGAGTCAATAATAATTTTGTTTTATTAGTCTTGCCTTGTACTCCTATATATTTTGCAAGCATAATGGTTGTTGATTAATTTAAATCAATGACATCGTGTAATGTCTGAACATTTGTAAAAATTGATGAGTCAGAATCATCTAGGTAGGAAGATACTTAGGTTATAATTCAGTTGTCAAAGGCAAGCAGTTTTATTCTAGGTCTTTGAATGTTGTTAATCCATGTATAATATATTTGACAAATGTCAATTAACAAGGATGTTCAATTAACCAAAAAAACTCAATTTTCCAATTATTTCAGGATAAATGGATACATATTACAGTTCTTGTTAAGATGTAATTGCCATAAATGTAACTTTTATTGTTTATCCATGCTTAATGGAAACTGAATTTCTTTGACCTAGATTTTCTGTCTTTTGACCACAAAGGTAGGGCCCCCTCTCATATGTCAATAGTGTTCAAATACAGGATTCAATCAACCATAGCATTTGAAATACAGACTTTTACAGCACCTTGCACTTATTATTTCATAGCTCTTTGTTATTTTAAAGATACATTACATTGAGATCCACTCATACACGTGCTACATGTTATTAAACCACTTTTAAAATGATTTTATTTTCATTGAAAATATTTTTTTTCTCTCATACAATACTTCTAAACCACAGCTTCTTCTCCCTCCACTTCTCTCAGTCTAACCCCATGTCCCGTCCCCGCTCTGTTTCCTCTTCAGAAAAAAAAAAAAAAACAAAAACAAACAAAAGACCCCCAAGAGACAACAGTCAAACACGATGAAACAAGATGCAATAAGATATGTATGTTCTCCTTCTTCCTCCCTCCCCTTCTTTTCTCTCCTCCCCCTTTCACCCTCTTTCTCCCCCACCTACAATGCTCCCAATTTTCTCAGGTGATATTGTCTGTTTCCTCTTCCTCTGGGGATCCATGTATGTCTCTGTTAGTGTTCTCCTTGTTCCCCAGCTTCTTTGTGGTCCTGGACTACAGGCTGATTGTCCTTTGCTTTACATCTAGTATCCACTTATGAGTGAGTGCATACTGCATTTGTCTTTCTGGGTTCGGGTTACCTCACTCAGGATGGTTTCAATGATATTTATAAATCAGTCTTATCAGAAATCAAATTATTGTTCATTCCAGTATTGCATGAGGTTCTAACTTGTTTAACTTTCACTAGACTTCCTTTGAGACTCAGTGTTTCCACAACATACATTTCTTTCTTGCAGTCTGTCTTTTCTTTCTGCACCCAAAGATCATACATTTCTCCCTGTTATTATTTCTTTATTTTTCCTCAATAGCACAGTCACAACCCTCCTTATCCCTGCTCATTTGTCTCTACTAATTTCTCCTCATCTAACTTCTAGTATAGTTGTATTACTTTTTCAATCTATATCTTAATTTTGGGGAGGTTCCCTTGTGGCAAGTTATATCTAATAAAATAAAAACATTTGTTAGTTTTTGAAGTTAGTTTAGACTGAATGGCCATGCTGCTTGATTAAATATTACCTCTTCTAATCAAGGGGTGTCTCTTGGTTATTCATGGGAGAGGGAGCCACAGTTTCCCCTCTTGGCTTCCCAGGGCCAGTCAGGTTGTCCCATTTATTAATTGATGCTATCAGTGTCTGTGCCAATCGGGTTATATTTAGAAAGTATTCTCCTGCCGGGTGGTGGTGGCGCACGCCTTTAATCCCAGCACTTTGGAAGCACAGGCAGTTGGGTCTCCGGGAGTTCGAGGCCAGCCTGCTCTACAAGAGTTAGTTCCAGGACAGGCACCAAAGCTACAGAGAAACCCTATCTCGAAAAACCAAAAAAAAAAAAAAAAAAAAAGTATTCTCCTGTGTCAATGCGTTCAAGTATATTTCCTACTTCCTCTTCTATGAGGTTCAGTGTGGCTGGTTTTAGGTTCAAGTCATTGATCCATTTGGACTTAAGATTTGTACATGAAAATAGATATGGATCAATTTTCATTCTTCAACATGTTGATATCCAGTTATGCTAGCACAATTTATTGAATATGTTTTCTTTTTTCTATTTAATACTTTTTGCTTCTTCGTCAAAAAGCAGGTGTTGGTAGGTGTGTGGATTGATTTCCTGGTCTTTGGTTTTGTTCCATTGGTCCTCCTGTCCGTTTTCATGCCAATGCCAGGCTGTGTTCATTACTGTAGCTCCATAATAGTGTTTGAAGTCTGGGATTGTGATGCCTCCAGAAGTTCCTTTCTTGTACAGGATTGTTTTGGTTATCCTGTTTTTTTTTGTTGTTGTTATTTTGTTTGTTTGTTTGTTTTGCTTTGCTTTGCTTTTCCATAGGAAGTTAAGCATTGTCTTTTAAGGTCTGTGAAGAATTTTTCTGGGATTTTGATGGGCATTGCATTGAATCAGTAGATTGGTTTCAGTAAGATTGCCAGTTTTATTATGTTAATTCTACCTACTATAATATAGGAGACCTTTCCATTTTCTGATATCTTCTTTGATTTCTTTCTTAAAAGATTTAAAGTTCTTGTCATATAGGTATTCCAATTGTTTGGGTAGAATTACTTCAACATATTTTATGTTATTTGTCGATACCGTGAAGGATATTTTTCTGTTTTCTTTCTCAGCCCATTTATCATCTGTGTAAAAGAGAACTACTATTTTTTTAAGTTAATCCTGTATACTGCTACATTACTGAAAGTGTTTATTATTTATAGAAGTTCTTTGGTAGAATTTTTGAGTTCACCTATGAAAACTGTCATATTATCAACAAATAGTGAGAGCTTGACTTTTTCTTTTCCAATTTGTATCATTTGATCTCCTTTTTTTGTTTTATTGCTCTAGGTAGATATTCAAGTATTATATTGAATAGATATGAAGAGAGTGGATGGACAACCATGTCTTATTCCTGATTTCAATAGGAATATTGAAATAGTTTTGAGTTTCTCTCCATTTAGTTTGATGTTGTCTCCTGACTTGCTGTATTGCCTTATTATGTTTAGGTATGTTACTTGTATCCCTTCTCTCTCCAAGACCTTTATCATGAAGGGAAGTATTTTATTGTATTTTGTTGAAAGCTTTTTTTGGCATCTAATGAGATGATCATGTGGTTTTTATTTTTCAATTTGTTTATATCGTGGATTACACTGATAATTTTTTGTAGGTAGAACCATCCTTGCATATCTGGGATGAAGCCTACTTGGTCATGATGGATGATTTTCCTTATGTGTTTTTGTATTCAGTTTGTTAGTATTTTATTGAGTATCTTTGGACCAATGTTCATGAGTAAGATTGGTCTATAATTCTCTTCCTTAGTAATGTCTTTGTGGGGTTTGGGTATCAGGGTAATGTAGTTTCATAAAGAGTTTGGGAATGTTCCTTTTGTTTCTACTGTATGAAACAATTGGAGGAGTATTGGTATTAGCTCTTCTTTGAAAATCTTTTGAATTCTGCACTGAAACCATCTGTTTCTGGGTTTTTTTGTTAGGAGACTTTTGATAACTCTTTTTTTTTTAGCAGTTATATGTCTAATAAACTTGCTTATCTGGTTTTGATTTAATTTTGGTAAGTAATATTTGTCCAGAAAAGTGTCCATTTCCTTTAAGTTTTCCAATTTTGAGGAGTTCTGGTTTTCAAAGTGTGAACTGATGATTCTCTGGATTTCTTCTATTTCTCTTGTTATGTCCCCTTTTTCATTTCTCATTTGTTAATTTGGATACTCTCTTTCTGCCTTTTTGTTAATTTGGGAAAAGTTTTGTCTATTTTGTTGATTTTTCTCAAATAACCAACTCTTTGTCTCATTGATTCTTTGAATTGTTTTCTTTGTTTCTATTTTGTTGACTTCAGCTCTCAATTTGATTATTTCCTGCCATCTATTCCTACTGGGGTAGTGAGCTTCTTTTTGTTCTAAAGTTATAAGGTGTTCTGTTCACTCATGAGTATGGGATTTTGACAGCTTCATTAGGTAGGCAATTAGTGGTATGAACTTTCCTCTTAATACTTAACACATTTGTGTCCCATAAATTTGGGTACATTCTGTGGTCCAGCGCCAAGGGTTTTCAATTGTACAATCAACTAATTTTCAGTGGATGTCTAGGCTTTATCAGGGCTTAGTTCAGAACAAAAAGCAGCAAGAAATATTGGCTCCAGAAGATGTATAATGAGCGATAACACATTACTGTTTACTGTCACTTCACAACATATGTGAAAGTTGACCTTCATTGTCAGTCTGAGTAGATTTAAGATAACCTTTTAAAGGAACACATTTAGGGGTGTGTCTGTGGGGTGTTTCTTTATAAATTTAAATGAGAAAGGAAACCTCATCCTAACTGTGAAGACCATCATCCCATGAACTGGGGACCCATAATGAATGTAAGGGAGAAAAAAAAGAAAAAAAGTTAACTGAAAACCATATCTAGCTCACTCTGTTTCCTGAGTGCAAATGCATCATGCAGAGCTGCCTCATGTTCTGGTAACTGCAGCTAGAGATGCTGTCACCATCATGCCTTCTTGCCATGATGGACTGCATCCTCAAACTACAATCCACAGGAAAAAACTTCCTTTTATTTTTTTTCCTGTATTTGTCATAGCTATGAGTAAAGCAACAAATTCTCAAAACAGTCATACATACATATTTTAATGAATTTATAATAAAGTCTTATGGAGTTAACCATAATTTCCTAGCATAATACCCTGGCAATCAATATTACCTGTTCCACAACATGTCAGATACCAGAAATAACTCACCACCATCTAGATCATAGCATTTAAGCTTGATAAATGAGAGTAATTTTAACACTACCATCCTTACACACAAAAAACTCATACAAGAATGATCTATTTGTAGCAAAGTGATATACAATCTTTTGAGAGTTTTTAATTTTGTTTGCACAAAAGTATTATAGACTTGGCCAGAACTTCAAGAAGAATTACTACAATGATAGTTTGTATATAGTAAGCATAAAACTAATCAGATTACTAAGTATCTAATTAGTATCTTACAAACAGGGAGGTAAAATTTACCATTCATTAGATGTGAAACATTAAGAATTTAATAGTTTATATCTATAGTATCACCTTTAACACAGAAAGTGCCTATAATAGTTAATTTTCCTTCATTTTGTATAATTCTGCTTAAATGCACTATATAACTGTTATTGACATCTCCAACTTTCTTGCTGACAGTAAACATACTCAGACGCATACCCAGTGTCAAAGTGCAACTTGCATTTGTATAAGATATGCAGAGCTATAGTGTTATCAATAGCAATTAAATTTCAAGCAAATAAGTCCAAGTTTCCAAATACCTACTTTCTCAATGAGTAGTTAGGTCACCCTTCGATTTGTTTAATAAGCACCTCTTCAGTTTGCTCTCCAAAATACTCAGGATGAAGAACTTTTGAATAATTATAATGTTTCTCAAACTACCCTAATATCAAAGAGGCATAAACATGTGCTCTCTGAGCACCAAGAGTGGGAGGAAGAGGTCCAGTGATATAATAGGAAAAGGTCCTGAGTTGTCAATTCTTAAATGAGCACCTACAGATTATCTGCTTACAAAAACAAATGTTTCAACTTTAAATTCCTTCATCTAATTTGACAGACATTGGAAACTTTGTCAACCTATGTACAATACACAGAAAATAATGAATATGAAGAATTTAAATAAGGTATATTTTGGAATGGCTTTCTATTTTGCTAGTTTGTCTCTAATAGGAAATAAAGAATACTTTTGAAAGAAAAGATCAGCTATGTGATTTTCATCATCCCCTGAAAATTTTAAGGTTCATAAGCAAAGACAGAAGAAGCTGCAAGAGAGGTAATACTTATGCAGTGGTATTACAATAAATTTGTTCAGCTGGGAAGTGCAAACAGGAAGCCTTAAGGTTAAGGGTGGAACTTAAACATTACAATTAAGCTCAGACTGTATATTAAACACATAACACTATATCTACTTAATTAGTCTGTTAATTTGATAAGCATGACTGACTGCAATTTATTTAGGGAAAACTAATAATGGCTTGCTTATTAAGGATGGTTTAAATGTATGCAGAGGAAAAAAGGAGCCCATGACATAGAAACAAGTTCAAATCAATCACGGTTCCTTGTGGCAAAATAAATGTAAATCAAATTCTAAATGCACTGAGGAAGAAAACGAATTCATTATACAGGCAGCATATATTTCAAAGAACTTGCCGCTGTGATGAACAAGTATGGCTTAAAAAAACAAGAAGCATTGGTCACCATGTAGCTTGTGGTAAAGGCACACCCCCAATTCTAATCCTCCTTACATATGCCCCGGCAGTAAGTATGGAAGCCACACTGCACCTTGAACTCTGTGGAAAAAGAATTAGATTATTTTCCAAATATCAGCTTATATTAATATTAGAATATTAGTTGTATGCTAACATAACATTTTAATATACCAAATAATATATTCTTAAAATTAATATGCAAACCTCCACCATCAAGCAACAACTATTTAGACATGTTTATTTTTATTCCTTCTACTGTGATCAGAAGAAATTTTAATGATAGAAGTGTTGTTTGTGTTTGTATCTTATTTGATATTTCAATTTCTTAGCTCCGCCATGGAGTAATAACTACTATCATGAATGTGAGTGTGTGCATACCTGTTTTCCTGGGATGGGGTTCAAGAATTGTGTCAAAATGTTAATAATCAACTGCATCAGTGAGCTATTATTGCATTCTCTTCTCTCAACTCAATGGTAGTTTTTCTATTAGAAAACTAGAAAGATGAGAATAAGAGCAAAATAACTTTAAAATAAACGATAACCAAACTACAGTCTGTAGACCCAGAGAGGTTACACATAGAGGAAGACACTAAGGGACACATTAATCTCTACAGGAGAGGGAAGTAGAATTTTTCCTATGGGTGGACTGGGATAGAAGAAGATAAGTTGCATGGGAGATGGGGATGATGGAAGGAATGCAAGGGGAAACAGCTAGAATTGAGTGGCATTTGAGGGGTGGTATGGGAACAGTCCAGTGGAAACTTTCTAAAATATATGTAGGCGATCCTAATGAAGTCTGCAATTAAGGAAGGAGACAGAGTTCTAACTGGTCATCTCTTGTCACCAAATGAAGTCTTTATTACAGGAACTGACTTATATCAAATTGAGTGGTTGGACAAAGATGTCCTAGAGAATTGCCAAACAACCCAGGTGGTTGCCAAGAGTATAGAACGTTCTTCCCCAAGTGGACAACAGGGCCCCTTGCTCAAGACTACATATCCACGACTCATTGAGCATGAGGATGTCAAGCTGGTGTCTACATAAAACTTTCATCCCTATCTTCTAGTGTCTTTCATGTGGGAAGAAACTTTGCAGGTTACCAAAACAGAAACATCAACACCCACACAGCCATAAAACCCTTGATCTATACTGTTTCCTTCCTGAAAATTATGGTATATGGCAATTGTGGTACAAAGTTTGGGGCATATCCAACCAATGTGTGATTTATGTTAAGGAAGGCTAACTCCCTCAGATGGAACCTATACCCAACAGTGCTTACATGACCAAGAACTAAAGAACTGATATCTCAGGAATCTAGGGCAAAAGCAAATGCTACTGGTCTTAAAAAATGTATTAATGATACAGTAACTCCTAATTACAGTTCGCTATACCCATAATCAGTTAATCAGTGACTTATTCAGCCACCATCAGAAAAGCTTCCTCCTGCACTAGACAGGAACAAATACAGAGACCACAGCTAGACGCGAAAGAGAGAGGGAGAGAGGAGAGAGAGAGAGAGAGAGAGAGAGAGAGAGAGAGAGAGATATTTAGAACACACAGTTCTAAATAGGACGTCTTTGTCATCTTTCATCTCACGGCCCAGGGAACCCACATAAAAGGATGCAGAAAGATTTTAAGAGCCAGGTGGGAGGGAGGACAGCAGGAAAACAAGGCCCTCTTAATTAACTAAGCAAGGTGGATATGAATCTACAGAGAATGAATCATCAAACACATATAGCTCCTAGTTTAGTATTTTATTTGACTTCTGGGTATGTGAACAAATGGGTCTCCGACTCTAGTATCTTGCCTTGGTGTTGTTTTCCTTTGTTGGCTTGCTTTGTCCAAGTTTTCTGTGTTGGTTTTTTTTTTTATTATGTCTTATTTTGCAATATTTTTTGTAGAGAAGCCTGTTCTTTTCTAAATAGAGATAGAAATGGAGTGGGTCTCATGGGAGAGGAAGTGAGGAAGAACTGGGGGGCGGAGTAGAAGGAAGAGAAATTGTAATCAGAATATATTGTATGAGGAAAAAAATCTGCTTTTAATAAAAAAAATGGAGAGAAAAATGTAAAGATGGAGTTGGAAGAGAGAGAGCCGGTGGCGGCGCTACCTTGGGTGGCTGCGGCTCCACGTGCTCCCGGCAGTCGGTTAAGACGGTTGACGAAGTCTGTTGAGAGGGCAAGAGTTCACACCAGTCTCTGATAGAACATTTAATCATTTAATCAAAGACAGTGTTTTTTACATGCAATACGTGCGGCGGTGAATCAGTGCAGAAAGCGCAAGTGGAAAAGCATGTGTCTGCCTGCCAAAACTGTGAATGTCTCTCCTGTATTGACTGTGGGAAGGACTTCTGGGGCGATGACTATAAAAGCCACGTGAAGTGCATCAGTGAAGGTCAGAAGTACGGAGGCAGAGACTATGAAGCCAAGACTCACAAAGGTGATGCAAAGCAGCAGGCATCGATTCAGAAAATTAATGAATTAATAAAGAAACCCAATGTTAGCCCTAAAGTTCGAGAACTTCTGCAGCAAATAAGTGCTTTTGATAATGTTCCCAGAAAAAAGGCTAAGTTTCAGAACTGGATGAGGAACTGTCTGAAAGTGCACAGTGACGATGTTCTGGAGCAGGCGTGGAATATCTTTCCCGAAGCGTCCAGCAGTGAGCAAGATCAGCAACCACCCAGCAACGTGGCCAAGCCTCATGCAGAGATCCTCACTAAGGTTCCACCTGAGGAAACAAATGGCACCACGGAAGAAAAAACAGAGGCAAAGAAAAATAAAAGAGAAAGGAAGGAAGAACGACAGAAGAATAGAAAGAAAGAGAAGAAAGAGCTGAAGTCAGAAAACCAACAGGAAAACCTGAGGGACCAGAAGTCAAAGCCAGGAGGCAGGACAGGAGGCTGGGGGGAAGGAGACCACAGAGGCTGATGGCCAGCCAGAAAAGAAGAAGGCCAGGGATGGGCAGGCCCCAGAAGAGGATGCAGACAGAAACGGGGGCCCTGGTAAAAATGCTGATGAGGGGCAGACCAAGACAGGGAAAGGAAAACAGAAGCGGCGAAAACACTCAGAAGATGAGTCCAAGAAAAAAAAAAAAAAAGATGAAGTTGCCAGGACAGCCTGATGAGGGAGAGGCCAGGACCATGATGTTCCAGCAAAAGGTAAATTCAACTGGAAGGGGACCATTAAAGCCGTTCTGAAACAGGCTCCAGACAACGAGATATCAGTCAAGAAGTTAAAGAAAAAGGTCACAGCTCAGTACCATGCAGTGATGAGCCACCATTACATGTCAGAGGAGGAGCTCCTGGCCATCTTCAACAAGAAAATTAACAAGAAGCCCACCTTTAAGGTTCAGGAAGAAGACAGAGTCAAGCTTCTGAAATGAGCACACACTTGTACTGACTGCTTTCTTCTACTGTTTGTAAAATGTGTAATGAATTATAACAATTGGAAATTGCTTTCTGAAACTGTATTTTAAGTTAATGAAAAAATATATTTTTGTTATTTTATGAAAAAATAAATTATATTCTTGTTGAATTCTAAAAAAAAGAAAAATGAAAAGATTAAATAAGCTTAAAAATATAAAGCTTAATGTGATGTAAAAAATAGAATAGCTTTTGGAGACAGCAAAGAAAATAAATTGTCAATATTATAGAGAAAAAGAAAGAAAAGATCAAACTGTTCAAAAATATATGTATATATGTATATATATACATATATATACTTTAATAGTAAACACACACACACACATACACATATTAACCACCATGATACTAGGGAGATTCTGAAAGTTCACTTATGCATAAATCAGAATATAAGGAAAATGTGTAGTAAATGGGATAATTTAATTTATGCACTACAGTAAAATAATGGATTTATTAATCGTGTCATACGTTAACTCATAAGAATATATGAAGAAAATTCAGCATAGTTCACCTGAAGAGGGGAACATTTCATTCTTGGTTAGTGTCATCAGTGTCTAAAACACCAACTAGCCTACAGAGTAAAAGAATCTTTTAAGTGCTAGCATTAGAAAAATCTCATTTTCTCAAGAGCAGCAATAACAACATAGAATGCTGACCCACTCTTTCACACAGTGCAGCCCAGTGCTTGTTAGGCTCATTAAGCTAAGAATTGCATGAGAATGCAAACAACTTACAAGGGACAGAGCTCACCTGAATTCACAGTATTGCCTCACACACCAAAGGGAAGGAAAACCCTTTCTACACTTTCTAACCTTGCCTGGTTTTGTCTTGTTAAAAGGGACCTCTTTCTTGAGCAATCCAGTTGTGAATACCTAGTCATCAGCTAGTTTTCTAGAATCAGATTTGAAACAGATGACTGTTAATGCTAGCAGCAATTTTACAGAAAATTGATTATGAAAATATAAGATGAAAATTCTTAACAAACTGTCTTTTCTTTAAGAAATCTGAAACTTTTCATTGTAAAAGTTAGAACACACATAAAATGATGGCCTTTGTCATGTGATTCATGGCTATAAAATGCAGCAGTGATAATATAAAAGGATCTAAATTAAATCCACTCAATAGATATGAGTTTCCAAAGAGTAATGACTACGAGCGCTCTGTGATTCAAATATTCTCATCATATTTTACAACCAAATAATGACCGAATTTAAACTTTGCCTCTGACTGTCATATTCCCTAGTTTGATGTTTGTAATCACATAGATGTGAAGGAAAAGCTTGTTTCAACATTGTATGTACAATTAATATAATTAAAACAATGGAGCTGTATATAATGCATTATCTGAATGTATGTAGCCTCCAATATTCTGTATTCCATTAAGGGTTCTGTGAGGTTTACTTTTGGACAATGTTGTGAATCACCATAGTCACCACAAATGAAACTTGCAGTAGCCAAGTTATCTGAAGAGTCTGGACAAATTGCTCTCAAATATCTAAGAGCATCAATTAATTGAACTGTAGCTCCCTTAACCTGCTCATCAGCAAATATATTAAATTCAATGTCTATGAGTTAAAAAGAAATTTCATAAGTATTTGTTACCATCAATGAGCCTTAATATATTATTTGCTTCATTACCATGACTAAAACCCCGACTACAGGGTTTATTTTGGCTCACAACTTCAGAATGGAGTCTATCACTGTGGGAAGGTCATGACATCAAGAACTTGGACAGTTTTTTTCACACTGCATATGGTTAGGAAGTGGAACAAGGTGAATCAAGACATTCAGATTGCTTTCTCATTTTGCTTCAGTACTACACCATATCCAATGAAATAGTATCTCTCAAGGTTAGAAAATGTCTTCCCTTCACTTCAATTAACTGAGTGGGTATATAATCTCTTATGATAGAGAGAATGGCCTATTATAGATACTCTGTTGTGAGCATTTGCTGGGCTTGCTCAGTGATTTTAGAGCCTGTGAAGTTGTCATTTAGTTCAGCCATTGCAGGGTCCTACATGTAGTGTGTATGTGTGTAAATTAACCTCAGATACGTTTGCGGGGTATTAAATAAATACTGGGGATTATCAGTTACTTAATTTCCATAGATGCCTATTACACGCCTAACATGTTGATCTCTTAGCATAACTTGTTTCATCTGCAAATCTGAGAGAAAATTCTCACGTTTCCATCTTTGTAGATAAACAGACTAAGACTGGAATTGAAAGCACACCTCAATTTCTGGATCTCTATTTGTATTATAATATTTGGTATAATTTAAAGAAACAGTGAAAATTGATGAGAGACAAATGAATAAGTAAATAAAAGAATGCACATGGGAATTAACTAGTGGGCACACGTTGACATGTTTTACTTGTTTCTGCTAGATTGAGATTAAAATAAGTTATACCTTGAAATATATAAGTAGGAATTTTGTTATATTATGATGCTAATTGAAGTAGTTTCAGCTGTCCCGACTAGAACAGCATAGGGAGAAAATACCTGCAGTTGCTTAGAAAATGCATAGTGACCCTTAAAAAGAAAACAATATACTAACTAATGCATTCTCCATATATGTTAAGAAATGTCAAAGGTGTGGAAAACCTTGTGCTCACAGATAAGCACGAGGGGAACTAGAAATGTTATGCACCGAGGTTGTTTCTTCAAAGGAAGGGATGCGTGATCTGTTATCCACTCTGAAGACTGGGAGCAGATGTGGTTATCAGCACTGTCTATGTGACCAAGACCACACTGGATCCTACCCTAGTGTATTAATCATTAGCTTCTTTTCCTTCTCCCATAGACCTTTGTCATAAGCTTATGTTTCTCAGTCAGTCATAGAACCCATCTTTATTGAAAGTGTCACATGTACTTCACAAAGAGTTTCCATGTTGTCATGCCTGACCTTTATTTAGCTTACTCTGTGCTTTATTGTACACATGGGATTGAGTTATTATCACCAGGAAAGTTTGCACTGAATTTGCTGTGCTAATATGTCTAAAATAAGTTCCTGGTTGCCAGGCTCCCTGTTTTTGAGCCAATTTTGACAACTTAGTTGGCTTGAAACAAGTTACCTTCTTGCCTCCTGTGGCTCATTATCCTGCTTGCCATGGTGGTCATAGAGACCTCCACAGAGAAATAGTAGAAAAGTGAGTTCAATATTTATTAGACTTACTATTTGACTTACAGATTATTATGACAAATACTTTAAGTTTCACAAAATTGCCTTTTCTGAGATTAAATACAAATCCATTAGAATTTAGTATACGTGTGTGTAAGTGTATGTGTGTGCATGCACCAATATAAATTTCAAATTACATCCTGTGAACATGCTTAGTGACAACAAAAATATGCAAGATAAAGTACTTGCAATGAGAACTTATTAACACATCTCTAGATACCATGGTATAATCAAAATATAAATAGGAAGGAGTAACATTATTTTCTAACAGTATTTTTTGAAATTTCTTCTTATAGCTGTGGAAAGGCTCCAATACTTACATTGGGCAGTAAATCCAAAGTAATGAAATTCAACAAACATGTTTGCTTTTTGATTCTTATGGTAAATTTAACAATTTAAGTCGTAACTTAACCTTTTGGTGTTGATGAAATATTAATTAATTTTAACCTAACCATCTTGTGGAACAGATATTTTAAGATATCATTTTACTACTTCTTTCTAAGTGTTTCCATATTCATTTTAAATGAAATAGTATGATGTTTTTGTGGTATAATTAAATATCAAATAAGTTATCTTTACTAGCAAATTGATCAACTATTTTCAGGACAAATCTAAAAATTGGAATAACTCAACCATGAAGGGTGATAATTGATTACTGCAGACTGTTTCTAGGGAGTTTTAACCAATACTTTTCTGTGTGCTCTGGTTTGATGAGCTCTTCCTGACATAGTTAAGTGTGGGAATAATTCATAGGTTTGTATATATTCACAACACTGGTTGAAAAACAGTGTTGAAAATGAGTTGAAAAACAAATGAAACTTAACTAAAAATTAACTGGGTCCTGTTTAGGCAGTGGACTCCCCATAAAGTACATACCCAGAAATACGCTTTGCACACACAAATTTACATTGCTTGAAATACAAAGATAGTACAAAAATTAAATATCTGATAGTACAGAGCAGAATAGGTGGGAATACATGAAACACAATGAAAAAGAGTTGATAATAGTCATGTTCTAAAAAAAAATGTGATTTAATTTTCATGGTCCATGCAACAAGCACTATGCTATTTTATCCTTTAGTGGTGTCATAATCAGTTAGTTTTCCAGGGATGAAAATCTTCCTTATTATTTCTTTCCTTTTCCCAGGTGGCAGATGGGATGCATGCACTGGCCTCCAGTACTTAGTGCTGAAATTCTAGTGAGTGCTGATGGCCCATTAGCCATTGCCTTCTGCCCCATTTGATAAGGCATTTACCACTTTGATGCCCTCACAGTACAAACAAGGTCTGTTAATCAAAGCTTCCCTGTTCCTGCCTGTGAGAACCCATCATCATTGCCACAGTTTCAAATCTGGTGCGCAACATTACCACTTCATCTTGTTCCCTTTGATCCTATCAGCCTGACACTTTGATCCATGCCTTGCACCAACTGGATTCATCAAAGTTGGTGCACTTTTAGTTTTGAAGGGAGGTGACAAAGATTTCTGCAAGATAAAGGACTGTAATTTTTTTTCCCAGTTTACTTCTGCTGAATTCCTATTACCAATTATTTCCTATATAAATTTGGCTCTGTAATGTTTGTTAATTTTATTAGTGCTGTATTTAAAAGTGTGTGTTTTTAACTAAGGCTTTCCAAAAGCAATTAAATACATCCAGAGTGGAGCTGTATATCTCATAATTGTTTAATGCACCATGAGTGTTTAATCAAAGCTCTCAGTACGCCAGCATCTTAATGGAAACAATTACTGATGTGTAAAGCAGCTAAAACCACTGTACTGATACGACCTAGAAGATTCCAGAGTTGCATGTTAGGAAAACACTATTCATCTAAGTTTTCTATTAAAATTATTTTTTTTTGTTTCACCACGACATTTTTTAGGAAGGTTTTTTTGTTTGTTCTAAATATACTGACTGTTCAGTAAGAACCGAAGAAGTGCTCTTACTTTGAAGCCAAGTTTCTCAAGATTCCTTTCTTACATTTATTTGTTTTATAAAACAAAACAGAGATAAAAGTCACACAAGAATGCCAAGACTCTAAGACTCTAATTTTCTTAATCTTTAATAATTAAACACTGATAATGTACATTTTTCCTTTCTTAAGGTGGCTTTATTCACTAATTCTATAGTCCATGGATATACAGCGAGATAGAAGTTGGTCCTTTGGAGGGGAGCTATCCAGTAGTCAACATGAGAAGGAAAACCATTGTCAGTGAATTTGCTACTTGAAAGAAATATTGATAACATTTATTTTCTTTTTTAAATTTGTTTATTTTGAAATTTTATTTTACTTTCCAACCACAGTTCTTCCTTCCACTCCTCCTCGTGCAGCCTAACCCTCATCTATTCCTCCCAACATGGGGAGTCAACAAAATCCGGCACAAGAAGTTAAGGCAGGACCAAGTCTCTGTCCCCTGTATTAATGCTGAGCATGACACAACAACAAAGAGAATGGGTTTCAACAAACTAGCTCATTATTTTTTATAACGATGGAGGAAATGTACAATTAACTTGCAGTTCTTTACTTCTCAGAAGTTACGGTTATGAGAAGTATGACTAGGAGAGAAGCCAGTAACAAGAAACATAGCCAAGCGACCACTCTAACATCTTGATGATTTCTATGCTGCATGAAAAAGAACAGAAAGTTAAATAGAAAATAAGAGAAGTTTCTCACTCAAAAAAGAGAAAACAAAGGCAAGAAAGATTATAAGACATAGAGCTCATCGTAGCTCAGTTGGTAGAGGGCATGCAGGACAGACATAAAGGTCTAAGATCAATCATTAATATTGCCAAGCCTGGCCACTGTGGTACATACCTATAAACCCAGCACACAGGTGGTGTAAGCAAGAGAATTAAAAATTCAGAGTTGGGCCAGGGAGATGGTTCAGTAGGTAATGCACATGGAGAGAATCCTGATGACCTGGGTTTAATTCTGAATCATAAATGCTGGGAGAGGATGACTCATGCAAGTTGGCTTCTGACTTCCATAAGCGCACTGAAGCAGAAGCATACACACCACATATGCAAAGACATGTACAAACACACAGACACACTCTCAAGTAGAGCATGCAAATACAATAAATTTGTAGTACTGTTTTCTTGTTTTAAATTGCAATAGAATTGTATCAGTTTTACCCCATTCTTTTCTTCTCTCCAGTTCCTCCAATCTACCCTACCACGCACCCAGACTCCCAAGTTTCCAAGTTGATAGTCTCCTTTTCTTTATTATTGTTACATTATTTCTATTTACACTTGTGTGTTTGCGCATGTATATATAAATACACCTGTTGAGGCATTCTGGTTGTTTATATGTGTAGGGTTTCACGGTTGATCATTCTGAATTGGGCAGCTAATAACAGAGCTCATCCCTGGCAAAGACTAATTTTTCTTCTCTCAGAACTTATTAGTTGCCTGTAGTTCTTCATTTAGGGGTAGGACCCATGAAATTTTCTCTCTGCCATGGTAACATGTCCATTAGTATTGTAATTGCTTTGGTTTTGTTTATAAAGCTGTTTCTAGGACAGACTGCTTTACAACACACTCTGGCATTCTGGCTCTTATGATCTCCCAATATCTTCTTCTGTAATGTTTCCTAAGTCATAGATGCAGGAGATGTTATATAGTTGTATCCACTGAGGCTGGCTCCACTGTTCCATTGATGTCTGCATTATATTTAGTTGTAGCTTTGTGTATTGGCCTCTATTTGCTGTAAAGAGAGGCTTTTCAGATGAGTGGTGGTAGATATGTTTATATGTGGAAATAAAGATAAGAATTAGAACATAGCATGGAATTATTCTGGTTCAGCACAGTGGTGGTATTAAATTCTTTTCTAAGGTCCATGACCTTAGAAATTTTTCACTACCAGACATGATTTGACTCCTGTTGAATGAAATTTATGTGCAGTTAAGTATCGATTAATATATACATATATATATATATATATGTGTGTGTGTGTGTGTGTGTGTGTATACACATATATATGTATATAGATATGATTGCCACTTATTGCATCTTTACACATTTTCTGCTGTGCTGAGTATTTTTGTGGTTCATAGATATTACAGCTCACTAAGACTATTTAAATGCTTGCATCTTTGGTAATTTGTATAGTATTTCCTGAAAACTGCTAGAGTTTAGGGAATACTTTCATGTCAGATCCAGTTCCAAATGCCTTAGTCTGTGCATCAAAAGTATGTGGTATCTTCAGTATTAAGGGTCCACCACCACTCTTGGCTTTCAAGAGGCAACAAATTGCTATATCAATAATCCATATTTTTTTGGCAGTCATTTGAACCTCTTTGTTCAACCAGCTGAAAAGAAATTCCTCTTGTCTGGTATTAGGGGTTTTGTTAGTTCTTGTGAGGAGTTTTGACAGTTAGAGTGCCTTAACTTTCCATATATATATATATATATATATATATATATATATATATATATATATATATACACACACACACACACGCCTATAGTCCCATTTACATGAGAGGCTGAAGCAGGGTAATTTCTTGAATATAGAAGATTTGAATTGCAGTGCTCTCTGTAAATCTAGTATCCCAGCCAGGTAGGGGTGGCATACACATTTAATCCCAGCACAAGGGAGGCAGGGGCAGGTGGATCTCTGTGAGTTCAAGGCCAACCTGGTCTACAAGAGTTAGTTCCAAGAACAGACACCAAAGCTACAGAGAAACCTTGTCTCGAAAAAAAAAAACATAAAAAAGTCACAAATCTTGTATCCCACTAACTTCAGCATTGATATGGTGACCTCCTAGAAGTGGGAAACAGCCAGGTTGTAGAAGGAAGAGTGAATGGGGCCAGGTCATGTATGTTATACTGGTCTTATGTTCAATTAGATAGCTGTTGATTCTTCCCAAGTTATACATGCCACTATTGCAACATTTGGGTATCTTGCTGGGCTTGTATTGGTGTGGTTCTTAGTCTTAACAGTGAAAGAAATACAATTTTTCTGGTTCTGACTCCATAGACTCTAATGGTGAGACAGTTCCTGAGTCATTTCTGCAATATGTGGCTCTATCTTTAGATACATTTCTAAGAGAGAGAAGTGAGAGAAAAACATTTTAAGCACTGAAGTGCAGATCTTTCAAAGGAAGGAGGATAATCACCCAGCAAAGGTACTCTATGGTTTCCAGTTCAGTTATCTTCACGATGACTGCATGAGTAACAGATGCATCATCTTTGCTCTTGTCTGTTTGAGAGAGGAATGTTCTTTATTTGTCTATATAAATTAATATCCCCTCTATTGCTGAAACATTTTATTTTTGTTATTCTTTTATTGGAAATAGAATTTTAATGCAATATATTCTAATGACATCCTCTATCACCCAACTCCTTCCAGATCCTTTACCCCTTCCCATCTATGCGAATGTAAATCCACAACAATTGTTGATCTCTTATTAAAATAAAAATAACCACTTCGAGAATGGAAAAAATAATAAAATAAAACTAAAACAAGTCAAAATAAGACAAAACAAAGAAACAAACAAGAAGAAAAGGAGTCAAGAGAAAAAGCACAATACAAACACATATATATGCAGAGAAACACATATTGACAAACACAAAACCAGAAACTATAATATATAACCAAAAGACCTATAGGGTGAGAAATGAAAAAGAAAACAAAAGCTCAAGTCATTAGCGGGTAACAAACAAGCAAATTACAACTTAACAATTTCAAAAATTTCATTGAAATTCTTGTTGGCCACCTGATTTACAAACCCAGTGACACTCCATTGGAGAAAACAACATTTTCATTTTTGAATGGTTAACAATTGGAGATGCCTTCTGGGATAGAGATGCATTCTTGTGTCGATTTACATTTTTAGCACTGGAACCCATACAGGTCCAGACTCATGCAGGCCTTTACCTGCAGTATAGTTTCTGAGACTTCCTATGTGCATTGCTGTTGCTTAGTTTAGAAGACCTTATTTTCTTGGTATTCTCAATTAACTTTGACTCTTAAAATATTTCTGCTGCCTCTTCTGTAAAGTTCCCTGAGCCAAGAAGGGAGGGTACAGATGAAGACATCCCACTTAGGATCAAGTGTCCCAAGGTCTCTCACGCTCTGCATCCTCTCCAACTGTGGAGATCTGTAATTAATCCTCTCTACGATAGGAGAAATCGTTTTTGTCAATGGCTGAGAAAGACATTGACTTATGAGTATAGCAGAATGTCAGTAGGAGTCATTTTGTTGCTACGTTCCTTTAGCACAACAATAGTATTTTGTTTTTCCCTAGGTCCTTGAAGTGTTCCTCTTGGGTTTTTTTTTCAGGATTTTTCTGTAACTATGGAGCTTGTTTTGGAACTAGCTTTTGTAGACCAGGCTGGCCTCAAACTCACAGAGATCCACCTGCCTCTGCCTTCTGAGTACTGGGATTAAAGGTGTGCGCCACCACCACCTGGCTCATATTGGGCTATTTACCACCCAGGCAGTGTTGATGTTGAACCCTGTCTCAGGGGATGGGTAATACCATTTAGATCTCCTTTCTATTTTAATAGATCTGTACATATTCTAACAGTTGCATTAGGTTTCTGAAACACTTATCAAATGAGCCTTAGTGTAGGACCCTCACCCCTTATTCTCAAAGGGGTGAGAAGAAATTTCCTAGCAGAATGTTTTCCCCTCTTCCACCCTGGAGATTCTGAGCACAAGGTCACTTAGGTCAGCCCAGCCAGCCACCTGTTAGAGGCTGATAAAGATGGCCTAACAGGAACAGTGGTCTTGCTCTAAAAATAAAGAAAAAGCTGACTTAGCAGAATGGGAGGGAGGAAAAAGTCTTTGCACCCGTGCCAAAGCAGCTTCAAAGATTCTCTTTGTAGTTAATGCCTTTAAAAGCCTACCCCACAGAGGAGATACAACTCTCTCTACCTCACCACAACGGGGATGGAGATGAGTTCAAAACATGTTTGTATTATGCTGATTAAACCTTGCTCATTACAGTCTGGGCCTTTCTGGTGGTCTCTCTCTGGGGCTTGTAATCTGGGCAGAACATTAGTTTAGTTGTCCCTCCTCATTTTCTCTCCCTATCCCACCACTCCATTCTCCATCCCTGTTTGATCCTCTCACTAATCTCCCCCACCCATCCATAGTGTCTATTTTATTTTCCCTGTATGGTGATCCAATCCTCCTGCCTTTAATTTACGTGTACCTAACCTTTTAGGTTATATAAATTGTAGCCTGATTATCAAAGACCCAGCACCTAATATCTATGTATAAGTGGATATATATTATATTTATCATTCGGGTCTGGGTTATCTCACTCAGCTTGATGTTTTCTAGCCTCACTCATTAACCGGAAATTAAATTTATTATCATCTGATTGACATCCAATGTATAACTGTATCATATTTTTTTTTTTTACTCATTCATTTGTTGATGGAGATACTGTCTGTTTCCAGTTTTTGGATATTATGAACAGAACAGGAATAAACATGGGTGAACAAGTGTATCTGCGGTGGGATTAGGAATCATTTGTTTATATGCCCAAAGGTGGTATATTAGGGTCTTGGGGTATATTAATTCCCAGCTATTGGGAGGCACCTCCACAATGATTTCCACTAGGTTGCAGTCCTACCAGCAATAGATCTGCATTCTGCTTACTCCACATCCTCAGCAGCATGAGTTGTCATTTGCTTTATTGATCTTGGCCATTCTGACAGGTGTAAGATGAAATCTCAAAGTAGTTTTGATGTGTATTTTCCCGAGTGCTACGTGCTTCTCAGCTCTCTGTGTTTCATCTTTTGAAAATATTCTGCTCAGATCTGTACCCCGTTTTTATAAATATGTTTTTTACTTGATGCCTATATTGTTTAGTTCTTTATATATTTCAGATGTTTGCCTTCTTTTTTGGGGTAGTTGGTAAAATCCTTTCCCTGTTCTAAAGCCGGCTGCTTTGTAGGTATGATGTTCCTTGTCTTACAGAATCTTTTAAGTTTCATGAGGTTCCATTTATTAATTGCTTTTCTTAGTCTCCATGATAATGATTTCCTAAACAGAAAGTCTTTACCTGTGCAAATGAATTCAAGTTTCTCTTCTGTCTCTTCAGGATACTTGATCTCTTGAGGTTGAGTGATACTCAAAGTGGTAAAAATATGGAATATGGAACTATTTGCATTTTTCTACATGCCACCATCCAGCTTGATCAGTATCATATGTTGAAGGTGTTTTCATTCTCTACTGTGTATTTCTGACTTCTTTATTGACAGTCAGGTACGCAGGGAACTTTCAATCTTTCATTCAATTCCATTGACCAAGGTGTCTGTTTTTATACCTATACTATACCATGTTTTTTTAATGAATTTTTTTAAAACTATAGCACTGTGATAACTCCAACAGTTCTTTTGTTATTTAGGAATTTTTTTTAGCTTTCCTGCTATGATTGTGTGTGGTGTGTGTGTTTCCATTTGAAGCTGAAAATTTTCCTTTAATAATTTATTTCTGTGAATAATTATGTCAAAGGTTTTATTGAGATTGCACTGAATATATAGACTGCTTTTGGCACGGTGTCATTTATACTGTTAATTATACCAATCTATGATTAGGAAAGATCGTCCCATCCTTTGACAACTTTTTCAATTTCTTTCTTCACTGTTTCAAAGGTTTTGTCATACAAATCTTTCATTTGCTTGGCTAGAGTTAGCCCAAGATATTTTACAGGATTTGAGGCCATTGTGAAAGGTATTATCTACTTGATTTTGTTCTCTGTCATTTGTGTATAGAAAATTTCTCATATTTGAATATTAATTTTGTATGCTGCTACTTTACTGAAAATATTTATCAGTCATATATATACATATATATATGTATATATACATATATATATGTATATATATATATTTCAAATACAGATATTTCAGCTTCTTCCCTTCCTGTATGTATCCTCTTGATCACCTTTTGTTGGGTGAGATTGCTTTTTCAATTCCCTGCCTCCCAGACTCCCAAAAGAATCACACAGAAATCTGTATTAATTGCAATACTGTTTGGCCAATTGCTTAAGCTAGCTCTTACAACTTAAATAAAGCCATTTCTATTATCTTATATTTTACCATGAGATTCATGACTTACTGACAAGGTTCCAGATGATAGTTGGCATCTTCCTCCTTTTGAAGCTGCATGGCTTCTCCCTAACTCTGCCTATTCTCTCTGTGTATATCTCTTCCAGTCTGGCTATCTTCGTTTAAGTCATTTACAAAAAGCAGATTCTTTAGTAACCAATGGCAATAAAACATATTCACAGCATACAGCACCTCCTACATCATCCATTCATTGTTTTATTGCTCTAGCTAGAAATCCAAGTACTACATTAAGACAATAAACCGAGAGATGACAGCCTTATCTTGTTCCCGATTTTAGTGGAATTGCTTTGAGCTTCTATACATTTAATTTTATGTTGATTCTTAGCTTATGCATTATGTTTAAAAATGTCTCATATATCCCAAAGCTCTCCAGTATTTTTTCATGAAAGGGTGCTGGATTTTATCAAAGGCATATTGAGATAATCATGCATTTTTGTCTTTCACTTTGTTTATGTGCTGTATTATATTTATCTATTATGTATGTTGAATTATTCCAACATCTCTGGAATGAAGTCTAGGTGACCATGGTGGCTACTCTTTTTGACGTATTCTTAAATTTAGTTTGTAAGAATTTTATTAAGTATTTTTGCATCTATGTTCATAAGGAAAATTCATCTACAATTATCATCCTTTATTGTAGCATTATGTAGTGTGTCTAGGGTAACTGTGGCCTTGTAAAAATAATTGGACAAGTTCTTTCTGTTTCTATTTTTCTAACTACTTGGAGGAGTATTGATGATAATTTTTCTTTGGAAGTCTGGTAGAATTTTGCACCTTTCCTTGAGAAATTTTTTGGGGGCGGGTATTTAATAGAAGGTTCTATTTCAATGTGAGTTATAGGTCTGTTTAAAATTTGCACATCTGATCTTGATTGTACTTATATACATATTCAAAGTACAATATATATATATATATATATATCAAGGAAATTACTCATTTTGTTGTATTTTGCAATTTGCTAGAGAATAGCTTTTTAAAGTATTTTCTTATTATTTTCTGGATTTCTTTTATGAATGCTGTTATATTCCCTTTGTCATCAATAATTTTGTAAATTTGGATCTTGTTTCTCTGCTTTCTGTTAAATTAGCACATTTTTAATTGTTAATCTTACTGATTTTCCAAAGAACCAACTATAGTAGGAGGCTGCTTGTTCATTTCCTGGCCATCCATACTCCTAAAATAACCTCACAGAAACCGTGTTAATTAAGTCACTACTTTGCCAACCACTATAGCATATTCTTAGCAAGCTCTTACATATTAAATTAACCCATTTCTATTAATCTCTTTATTGCCACGTGGCTGTCGTTTACCTGCAAAGTTTTGGCATGTCTGTCTCTGGTGGTGGTCCATGGCTTGTCACTGACTCCACCTTCTTCTTCCCAGCGTTCAGTTTAGGTTTCCCTGTCTACCTCTGTTCTGCCCTGCTATACGTTCAAAGAAGTTTCTTTTTTCAACAATGGTAATCACAACATACAGAGGGGAATCCCACATCAATCAACACTTTGATTCATTAATTCTTTGTACAGGCTTTTGTTGGCTTATTTGTTTGTTTGTAATTTATTGAAATCATCCCTGAGTTTGATTATTTCTTGCCATCTACTTCTTTTGGGTGTGATTCTTCCTTTGTTCTAGAGCATTTAGGTGTAAATTTAAGTTACTAATGTGCAATCTCTTTAATTTTTTTTATGTAGGCATTTAATGCTATGAACTTTTCTCTTAGATTAGTTTCCATTGTGTTCCATAGGTTTAGAAATATTATATATTTATTTTCATTCATTTTTTAAAAATCTTTCATTTCTTTTTAAATTTCTGTCTTGACTCATTTTTCACTTAGTATAAATTGTTTAGTTTCTATGAAGTTGTATACTTTCTGCTGTTTCTTTTGTTGTTTATATTCAGCTTTAATCCATGAAGGTCAGACAGGATGAAGGGTGTTACTTCAATTTTTTTTTTAATCTGTTAAGATTTGTTATTTGTCAACATATGTTGAAAATACTGGAGATATTTCCATGTGATTTTGAGAAGGAGGTATATTCTTTTTTGTTTGGGTGAAATGTTCCATAAATATCTGTTTGGTCTATTTAGTTTATGTATGCAATTAGCTCTTGCATATCTTTGGTTTTTTGTCTGGATGACTTGTCATTTGGCAAGAGTTGTATATTGAAGTTACTCACAGTCACTGAATGAGGATCAGCTGTAGTAATGTTTATTTTATGAACTTGGGTGCCTTTGTGTTTGTTAATAGATGTTTTGAATTTCAATATCTTCTTGGATTTATCCTTTGATGAGAATATTATGATGCACTTCTCTTCCATATCTCTTTGGATTAGTTTTGGTTTGTAGTCTGTTTTGTCAGATATAAAAATTGCTACATTCACTTGTTTCTTGTGTCTTTTTGATTGGAATACATTTTTCATAACTTTGTGGTGATATATTAATGTTAAGGTCTGTTTATTGGAAGCAGAGAAGGTCAGAGTCTGTTTGTGGAACCATTATGTTAGCCCGTGTCTTTCTATTGATGACTTGAGACCATAAATTTGAGTAATATCAATGAATCATGGCTGCTGACTTTTGTTAATGTGTGTGTTTCCTCTTCTTTGAATTGTTTAAGATTCCTTATGTTTTCTTGATCATAAATAACATGTTTAAGTTGAAGTTTTTCTGCTAGTACTTTCTGCACAGTGGATTCATAGATGGATATTCTTTAAATTTGGTTTTATCATGGATTGTCTTATTTTCTCCATCTATAATAATTGACAGGTTTGCTGAATATACTTATCTGTATAAGCTACTGTGGTCTCTTAGATTCTGTGGAACAGAACATATGATCAGAGCTTTTGGCTTTTAGTGTCTTCTTTGAGAAGTCATGTTTTATTCTAATAGGTCTTCTTTTATATGCTACTCAATCTTTTTCCCTTACAGATTTTATTATTCTTTCTTTGTTTTGTATGTTTAGCATTTTGATTATCATGTGATGGGTAGAACCTTCTTCCTCTAGTCTATTTGATGTTCTGTTATTTGCTGTACCTTGATATGCATCTCCTTCCTTAGCTTATGAAATTTTTCTTCTTTGATTTTGTTGAAGATACTTTCCATGCTTCTGGTTTTGGCTTCTTTTCCTTCTTTTATTCCTATTATTTCTAATTTTAGTCTTTTCACAGTGTGCCAGATTTCCTGGATTTTTGTGCCTGGTTACATTTAGATTTAACTTTTTCCTTTCTTGAGATACCCATTTCTTCTATCCTGTCTTTAACAATCCTTAGAATGCACAGGTCTAAAACAAGAAAATCTCTATGTTGTGGTTCCTGTTTGTAAATTTTTCGTTTCTAGTTTTACCACAGTTTAGGATTTCCTTATTAATGATATTTTTAACATTTATGTTTTGTACAGTGGTTTTGTTTTATTCCACTCTCTATGCTTTCATAGATTGTATTAATGGACTTTTTGTATCCTTTTCAAAGATCTTATCATTTTGCTAACAGCTGTTTTGAAGTCCTTGTCTTGTGCTTCATCTATACTGCATTTCTTAGAGCCTACATCTGTATGATGGCTGTGCTGTCAAGAAGACATAGTGCACTGACTGTTTCCATTGTGTTGTGTGGTGGTTTCTATACCTCTTGGTTTAGAATGATTGTACTTCTACGTGTTGATATCTAGTCTTATCTATGTTGAGTGAATTTTCTTTTCTTGGCATCTGCTGTCCTTTGTGGATTTTAGAAGCGTGTGATGGCTATGAGTTGCCTGATCGGTGAACTTTTGAGTTCCTGCCAGATGTGACCATTGACCATCCTACAGTGAACTTGTTTCTCAATATTGGGTGCAAACTGGAAGAAATGGGTTGGGCAAAAAGGATAGGGGTGCAGAGAGAGGAAATCTGGATCTATAATCAGGATCTGATTCTTTGGTGGTAACCAACTGTTTTCCAGGTAGAGAGTATATTTGCTGTTGGCTCCAGTGTTGTCAGGTGAGACAAAAGTTTGGGATGAGGAAGGAAGGATATAGGAGAACTTCTGTTTAGTCCTTTTGGGATGGGACACAGAGGAAGAAGTCTGAGCAGGTGGTCTGCTATCAAACTGGCAATAAGATTAGGGAATTGTGATTGGAGGATGGGAAGAGAAGTGAAAATCACCTACCTGATTTCCTGCTTGTACTGGTCAGTGAGTTTCCATGAGGAGACTGCCTTGGATGGTGATGATTGAAATCTACTGCTGAAATGTTTTAAATGCCTATTAATTTTTTTTTGTTTTAGACTTGTGTGTTCTAAGGAAGGTTGTGGACCTACACTCTGGAGGTTTTAGGAATATATTTCTCATTTGTGTCTGAATATATATTGTATAAACTATATGGGTGCCAATACACAGTAACCCAGACAGAACTTACACCACACCTAGCCTTTTATTAATGCTCCATATTTGTGTATATCTGAATGAATAACTAAGAATTTATTAGCAAAATCTAATGTGAGTGGTGATAGCACAATAATTTTATTTATTGTTCAACTGCTTATATGTACAATCGTTTAAGCACCTCTGAATTTGTTCTGACAATTCAAATAGGAAAAGAAGTGTCATCTCTTAGAGAAAATAGGAAGTATGGATTTCTCTCTGCAGATTTAAAAACAAACAGTGTATTAAGCCAGGATAAAATAGACAAGAGATAAATCAGTGGTTAAGAGCACTTTTTGTTCTTAAAGAAGACCTAGGTTCACTTCTCCCCAGCTGGTGATGGCTTATGGCCACCCAGAACTCTGGTTTAATTACTATTATATTACTGTAATAAGACATCATGACCAAACATTTACTTGGGGGTTTCTTTCAGTTTCAGAGATGGTGGGGAGTATGGTAGCAGGCAAACAGGCATGGTACCTGAGAGCTCATATTTGATCACAAGTTGTAAACTGAGAGAAAAATTCACTAAATTTGTGTCTCTTGAAGCCTCAAAGCCCACCGTCCCATTGACCCAGCTTTCAAAATGGCCACATGTACTCCAACTAGGTCACACCTAATCTTTATCAAACATTTCCATTAACTGGTGATTAAGCACTCAAATATATGAGACTAGGGGAGTCATTATCATTCAAACTGCCAGGACACCAGGTTCAGGGGATCAGAACCCTCTTCTGACTTCTATTGGCAGCAGACACTGCACATTGCTCATATCCACACATGTGAGCAGAGACATTCATTCACTTAAATAAATAAATAAATTCACTAAAATAAATAAAAAATCTTAATAAAATAGGAAGGGAGATACAAACTCTTGATCAAACTTTGCAATCTATAGGAACATGTGTTTGTAATCATCATACTGAGTGAAATTTACTTATAAATTTGGGTTTGTGTGTGCTTTTTGTTCTTTCTATATTTTTTGAGATTGTAATTACCTCTCCCTTCTTTTCAAATCTTTCAATGCTCTCCAGTCTCTTCAAATTCAGGACCCCTCTTTTCACTAAATGTTGTTGCATGTATGTAATTACATATATATATTCAAATACATAAATGTAAAACACTCAGTTTTTATAATGTCATTTATGTGTAATTTGTTTGTTTTCAGAGATATTTGGTATCAGGTCTCTTCTCCACGGTGCCCTCCTCCCTCGAGAAGATTATTTTCCTTTCAGCATTCCTTATTCGCCTAGAGTTCTTTGTATAGTGTTGATGAAGCACAGACTTTCCTCACTCAACTTTAGCATTTCTGTTGTTGAGTCTTTGTTCAGCTCATGCTTAAATAGGCATGTAGACATTTTATGGGTGTAGCTTCAGAAACTAATGGTAGAGGCAGTCTCAAAACAAGCTCCTCAATACTCTCCTTTTACATACAATCTTTGAACCTCCTCTTCCAGAATACTCTGTGAACCTTGGTGCTAGAGTTGTATTGTAGATTGTCCATTGGAACTGAGTTCCACATTTTTGTATTTTACTTGGTTTGGGTTTTCTGTAATGGTCTCCATTATTTGCAAGGAGATGTTTACTTGATGAAAACTGTAAAATATACTTTCTGTGGATATCATGGTGCGTCATTGTCACATGATCTCTAAAATTGGAAGCTCCATTCTCGGAATTGTCAGATGTGAGTGTGTATTCTGGAGCAGCTGCATAAATGAGGTAGTAAAGAAGGAACCATTTCTGGAGTTTGGTTGGGGAGCAATACAGAAGGAAATCACAAGGCAGAAGTGATTTGATTAGGGGAATGAGAAACCCAAGGGCTCTAGTTAGGAAGAGGTGAGTCAGATAAATACAGAAGAAAAATAATTCACTTTCACACTAACTGAAATCTCTCAAATTAATTTAATTTGCTCTTCAAACTTCAGTCACGTCTTCCAACTCCATCTCCTGATGATCTTACATCTCCTCATTGGGTGTTGTTTATAATTCATAATGTTATGTAATTGCTATAAGCAACATTGAAATGTTGGAAAATAATGATTTGTGCTGTTGATGCATACTTGGGATTTCATTGTTGCTGTCACAACAGCAGAACCCCCTAAAACATAAGACATACAGAAATCTTTTTAAAGTCATGAAGAGGCACTCAGATCAAAATATTTACAATTAGTCTAGGTATCTTAACATCTAGTTAGGATATGAAAAATTGTTTTAAAATCTCAGGAAGCATGCAAGCAATTCTAGTGTACTCTGCATGTATTTATACCTTGCTAGGTTTTATGTTATTTATTTTTATGATTTGGACCACTTTTACTTAAACTCACATAAAAAACTCTTTATCTTCAGAATGTTTAACTACTGTCATGAGCAACTTAGTATAGGGACTTTTGGCTTCTACTGTTCCCACTCATGGATGATGTAAGCAGTGTCTAGGGAATTGCTCCCTATCTTATGGCAAAGTGCTATGTTGCATCTCTGCTAGAGTCCACCAGATGAGCTGGAAAACTACTAACAAGAGAGATCAGTGCTCTCCCCTAGAAATTAGACGTGTATTAAAAAACCATTCAGCTGCCATCAAGCACAACATATTTTTTTTTTCTACAGGTACTTCAAAGGTCCCATGGACAATAAAGTGCCAATGGTCTCTGCTATCACTTCTGAAGAATTACTTGTAAGGAACATCTTGGGACCTTCATACTATTATCAAGTGTTTGCTAGCTTCACTGGAGCTCTCTCCAGGGTCCCTGCTACCACCTCTCAAAGATTCCTTGTGAGTTCTTTAGGTTTAGCTCTCCTGTTATTCAGATATTTTCTTTCTAGTGCTGGTTTTCCAGAAATGCACCTGAGTTAGAGAGTGGGTGCAGAACTACTAGATTGTTTTATTAGTCAATTAAAGCAACTATCAAACATGGAAGAAACTGTTGAGAATTTAGGTACTCAATAGTGTAAAGAGGGGCTAAAATCAGGGAAAGCACTAAGTGCTGCTGTTTTATTTCCTCCCCCATCACCTGGAACGAAGTACTGGCAGGTGTCCCAGAAGGTAAAAGTATTCCTGGAGGCTCTTTTACCCTGACAGCATTTGTTAAGTGTCTAGTTTTGTTTACTCAGCCTCATGGGGCATAAAGACAGAAACAACAGCCCTCACTCATCGAGACTCGATGAGTCTATAAGGAGAAGCTTTCCCTAGAAAGTTAGTACATAAAGTTTTATTGGTCACTCTAACAGGGAGACAGAAATAAACTCTTGAGCACCGCATCACACCAGGAAAGTGATGCATAAACTCACCTGTTAGCTAAGCAATCTAAAGTCATTTCACCTCTGAGCAGAAAAACATTTGCAAATAAATAAGTCAGAGAAAAGTAGCACCACTCTGATATTAGCCCAGACACTTAACAGAATATAAACAAAAGCCTCCACGGTTATAAGGCAAAAAATCAGAAATATGTGAAACAGTAGAAAACCAAAATAGGCAAGCAAACTGATTAAATGTTTTAAGCATTGGTTCATAATACAATATCTCACTCTCCTTTCTTTTCCTAAAATATTTACGGCAAGGTTGAAGATTTTAGAAGGGAGAACATATAAACGTATAGGTTTCAAACAACAAAAGAAAATGAAGCTATTTTAATTATATTAATCAGATAATTAAATATACAAATTTAATGATACATACTAACATTGTGAGTTTTTAATTGTTTCTATGATTCAAGAAATGAATATCTAGGAAGATAGTGACTATATCAACAAATTTTAGAATTTGAACCACACAAATTACTAAAATAATCTTTCTCTTTCTCTCTGTCTCTTTGTCTGTGTGTGTGTGTGTGTGTGTGTGTGTGTGTGTCTGCATCTCTCTCATAAACTATTTAGTTGAGGTAAGATACAAGAGAGGAGCAAAAGAAGCATATGCAGACAACAGAAGACTGAAATTACCTTAACATTCAAAAATACTAAAGATAAAGAAGAGAGAATACTAGAGTTATAGATAGAAGCAAATGAAAAAAAATTAAAAAGAAAAAAGTTACCAAAAGCAACTCTGACAAATTAATTTTGAAACATAAAAGGCAGACATATATCTATGTGTAAAAATATAACTGATTAAGTTATTAGTCAAAACATTATATCAAAAAAATAAATAAAAAACAGGGGACACAAAATGGCCCAACAATGTGCTCTTATGGATGGGGAGGGACGCATAAGCATCCTTGGGTGAGCACACCTTTCCCCCATTAGCTGTAGGAGTTAATGGCTGCTGGGAAGGGAGGAGTCATTTTCTTCAGTGGTGTAGCTAACCACTGGTGAGTTGTCCATGCTCTGGTAAATAACTCCACACCCACGCTCACGCAAGCAACCATTTCTACCACATGGAAGGAGGAGGAGGGCATGCTGGGAAGATAAGAGTTTCAGTGGGAGAGGATGAGAGAGTAATGGGAAGTAGAAATGACCAAATTATACCCACATTTAAACTATCAAGAAATGTTAAAATTACATATATATTTTCTTCTGAGTTTTGACTTTCTTGGTGCAGGTAACCACAGCAGATGCTAATTCCTGCCCTGTCCAGAAGACAGTGTTTAACACTTTCCCCCTCACGCTCTGGCTCTCACGTGCTTTTTGCCTTCCGTTTTGCCATGAAAACCACGGTACTGAATGAGAGGCATCAAAGAGAAAAGGGTGGGTGACAACTATTCTATATGTAATTATGAAATTGGATTAGCACATGCCTGTAGAAGC
>NC_022009.1:96740097-96747442 GCF_000317375.1 Microtus ochrogaster | reverse complement strand
AAGATAAAGAAGAGAGAATACTAGAGTTATAGATAGAAGCAAATGAAAAAAAATTAAAAAGAAAAAAGTTACCAAAATCAACTCTGACAAATCAATTTTGAAACATAAAAGGTAGACATATATTTATGTGTAAAAATATAACTGATTATTAGTCAAAACATTATAACAAAAAAATAAATAAAAAAACTAAAATAAAACCAGTGCTATAAAATGATACCACAAAGACAGAATACTGGAAACAGAAAACTTCACAAATTATTGAAAAGTTTCACCAAACACTAGAGATATAAGTAATTTAAAATAATTTTGTTGCAGGAGGCCACTTATTGGTTCCCGGCTGCTCGGCCTCTAAATACTCACACAGAAACTGTATTATTTAAATCACTGCCTGTCCCATTAATTAGTTTCTTATTGGCTAACACTTACATTATAATTTAACCCACTTCTAGTAATCTGTTTATCACCACGAGGTTGTGGCTTACTGGGAAAGGTTTCAGCATGTCTATCTCCCTGATTCTGCCTCCTTTCTCCCAGCATTCAGTTTCGTTTTCCCAGCCTAGCTAAGTTCTGCCCTGCTATTGGTCCAAAGCAGTTTCTTTATTCATTAATGATAATCACAGCACACAGAAGGGAATCCCACATCATAATCTAAATATTATTCAGTCTCAAGTTGTGCAGACAGTTCCTAGTTAGCCATGGGCAATGCCTGCCAGAAGACCAAGGAAGCTGCTCAGTGACAGTGCCAATTCTATTATCCCAGACCCAATTATCTAGCACTACAATTACACCTAGTGCTAAAATAAGACACCATGCGTAGCTTACCTTCCCTAGTTCATGCTTCCGGTGAATCCATCAGACCATCTTCCCTTGTCCTCCCCTTCCAACAGCCACTAGGAAGCATTCCCTGTAAACATACCAGCAAAACAGGCCGGTAAAACAGGCAATACTCAGACAAAACACTCTCTGAAAACCTAGAGAGGAAACAGATATCAGAGAGCAAAACTCCCACCTGACAAAGAGAAATCCGAAAAGCATAACCTAGACCTATAACCACCCCTAAATCAGATGCCCTGGTGCCAGTGTAAGAAGACAACAAAGGTCAGGACAGAATATCATCCTTAGGGCAGAACTGTCAGGGCCCGTGCGCTCCAACATAGAAACTATTTTTCCCTAACTCGATCGGTATGGAGGCACGAGAATAATGAGACACGGTTCACACAGTCATAACGGAAGGACATCTCAAGTTTCATCCATTCCTGAAGATCTACCCGCATTTATTATACAAAACACCTTTTATCCCCCAGCTAAACCAAAGTGGATATTCATTAATATTCTCTTTCTGGGGAACTAGGGGCTACCGAAACACCTGTAACTTCAGTCACCAGCTTTGGAAACAACAGCTCTCCCCAGGCGATCTACATTTTATTAAAGGAGAAGGAGCCGTACATCCTGGCCTTTGTCAGGTGCCTAGCTTGTTTGGCAGGATTGCAGCTGTCTTGGAAATTAAGCATGGCCAGAGAGCCTGACTGTAAATATTTTGTATGAAATATGGGCCCACACAGAGCACCCATGTCACAGCACAGCAGGTCCTGAATATTCCAACATAGCCGAAGCACAAGATAAAGATCTTAAGACCGACTGTATAAAGATCATAGAGACCCTTAAAGAGAAAATAAATACATCTCTTAAAAAAACCAAAGTAAATACAAATAATTGGAGAAAATGAATAAATCACTTTAACAACGTCAAGAAAAAAACAAACAATTGAAAGAAACAAATAAAACTCCTCAAGATCTGAAAATGAAAATAGAAGCAATAAAGAAAACACTCACTGAGAGACTCCTGGAGATAAAAAATTTAAAGATGCAAACAGGATCTATAGAGTCAAGCATCACCAGCAAAATACAAGAATTGGAAGACAGAATGTCAGGCATTGAAGATGAGATGAAGAAATGTATATATGGGTCAAAGAAAATGTTAACTCTCAAAAATTCCTGACGAAAAATATTGACGAAATATGGAATACTGTGAAAAGACTAAATCTAAGACTAGTAAGAATAAAGAGAAGACTGCCTGTTAGTTCCCGCCTCGGCAGCAGCCTGCCTCTGCCTCTGGAGCACTTACATCATTAGGTCCTCCTGTTAGTTCCCGCCTCGGCAGCAGCCTGCCTCTGCCTCTGGAGCACTTACATCATTAGGTCCTCCCAGATGTCTTTCCACTGGCAGCTACGCCACATGTGCATCCCTTAAATGTGTCCTCCAGACACAGCTAAACTCTTTTGCCTCTTGCTCTTTTCTTACTTTTCTTGATCCCTTAGCTACCTTTCTTGTCTCTTGCCTTTCCCTGCTCTCTCTGTGTATGTCTGTCTGCACGCCTCTCTAATGTCCCCATTCTGGCACCACATTTTGCTTTTTGCTCTCTCTCTTCCAACTTCCCCAAAACTGCTTGCACTAACTGTTGTACATGGCATGCTTGCTTAGTGGCATAACTTGGCAGGGCTAAAAAGGAACCCACTTCATAACTCTTCTTCATCTATTTCTCCTTGCGCCTCTATTTTTTTTTTTATTACACTAACAACTCAAAGACCCAGAAAATACTTTCAACAAAATCATAGAAGTAAATTTCCCTAACCCAAAGAAGGACATGTGTATAGAGGCACAAAAAGCTTACAAAACACAAAATAGGTTAGACCAGAAAAGAAATACCCAATCGCACACAATAAACAAAACACTAAAAACACAAAATAAAGAAAAAATATTAAAAAGCTGCAAAGGAAAAGAACCAGGTAACATACAAAGACAGGGGTATTATAATTAAACCTGACTTGTCAATGGAGATGATAAAAGCAGAATGGCTTAAATAGCTATGCTGCAAGCTCTAAGAGACCCTAGATACTATTCCAGATTATCATACCAAGAAAAATTTTAAATTATCATAAATGGAGAAAATAAACTATTATATGAGAAAGTCAATGTAAACAACATCTATCTACAAAGTCAGTCTTATAGAATGTGCCATAAGAACACATCCAAACCATGGAGATTAACTATACACATGAAATTATAGGAAAGAATTATTCTCACATAAGCATAAGGGTAAAGAATCACACACACATACACACACACACACACACACTTTCAATACATCTACCACTAACAGAAATTTAAAAGTCATTGTTCATTAATAAATATCCATGTTAATGGCCTTAATTACCCCTGGGAGGGTTTCTTGTGCTCCAGTGGATGGTTCCATAACCACGCACATCCATGCAACATCAGCTGTACTTAGTGAATTGTAACAAAAAGAAAATAAAAAGACATCGATTTTTGGAAGTGGCACTTTGAAGGAGGTACAGAAGGAATTGAAGGGGAAATGGGGGCGAATATATTAACTTGTTTTATTGTATATATGTATGAAATTCTCAGAAGTAAAAAAATTATATTAAAAATTCTGTGAATCCTATAATTTTGGAAGCAAGACTTAAAAATACACTGTTTAATATGTATTAGCATTGTAAAAAAGTGACATCTGTCTTGATGGTTCTATACCATGACTAGAGAGAAATGGTACAGCAGAGAACAACTTAGCGATAATTTTATTTAACAAACCATATTATGCAGATGTGTGTTTGGATACAATTCAGCAATTATTTGCTATAAAAAAGATCCTTTAATGTATTGTAATCGGCATTAATCTTTTAAACTGATACAGGATGGGTACAAAGAAACATAAGTAGAATAGGGAGACATTAATAAATACATGTTCCATTACATTTGAGAAATATGATCTTTGCACGTGAGAAGGGGGTCATACTCAATATTGAAGAATTAAAACAAAACAAAACATGAAAACATTACTTGTCTAAAAATGAGTAAATGTGATGCCCCAGAATATGAGAAATAGCAATATGGTTAGATAATTCAAAAGCTGGATGGAGTTGGGAATGGAGGTTTTTGCCTTTAAATCGGAGGTACTCAGGTGGCTCAGGCAATCACACAGCAGGATCACTTGAATCTGAAACTTGGGGTCAGCCTGGATAGTCATGTTTGTATGTATATAGGAAAATGATTGATATACAATTAAATATTAGTCAGATGTGCCATATTTCCCAGAAGAAGATTTGTGTTTATAAACTCAGGTGTATTTTCCAAGAAAATACAGACAGGGAGTAGAGTGATTTGTAAGACTTTGGCTACAAATACATTAAACTCTAGATAATGTATTATTCAGGAGGTTGTTTCAGATATTTTATGACTTGCTCTTTTTCTCAAAATTGAGATTTATAAGAGTTATCAGAGTTTCTCTAGGTGTGTGAGTGTGTATGTGTGTGAGTGTGAGTGTGTGTGTGTGAGTTACTGTTTCTATTCATTTGTTTAATTCATATGCTATATGTCAATAATCATAGTAGTCTTGGGGTTGCACATATGTAAATCCTCTAAAGGACATAATATAAACAAAATTTAAGGCTATGCACTAAGATTCCCTAAGTATAAGGAAAATAATAAAATTAATTTTTATTTTGTTTACTGACTTGGACACTAGGAAACTCTATGAAAATTTCACTAGTCGCCGGGCGGTGGTGGCACACGCCTGTAATCCCAGCACTCGGGAGGCAGAGGCAGGCGGATCTCTGTGAGTTCGAGGCCAGCCTGGTCTACCAAGGGAGTTCCAGGACAGGCTCCAAAGCTACAGAGAAACCCTGTCTCGAAAAACCAAAAAAAAAAAAAAAAAAAAGAAAATTTCACTAGTCTAAAAAAAGTTAATATAAAGTATCAAATGGAATTTTTAATTAGAAAAAATATGACACTACGGGAAATAATAGTTAATAATGAAATGATTCACACCTGGGCATATTTAATATCTTTAGACTTTTTACTTTTATTACTTTTTGTGTATTTTGACTATATAGATATGCATGTGTGGTAGTTTTAATAGAATGGTCCACATAGGCCCATAGAGAATGACATTATTATGGGGCATGGCTTTGCTGGGATAGGGGTGATCTTGTTGCAGAAAGTAAGGGTGGGCTTTGCGGTTTTGGATGTTCAAGCCAGTCCAGTGCCTCACATTCTCTTCATGCTATTGACAAGCTGTAAGTTGAACTCTCAGTTACTCCTTCAGGACCGTGTCTGCCTGTATACCACTGTGCTTTCTGTCATAACAATAATGAACTAACCCTTTGAACTGTAAGCCAAGATTAAGCATTTTCCTTTACAAGCCTGTCTTGGTCATGCTGTCTCTTCACAGCATTGGAAACCCTAACTAAGACAGTAAGTGTGTGCACTATGTGTATGGAGAGCTTTCAGAGGCCAGAGAGGACACTGGGTTCCCAGGTCTGGAAGTCTGACAGCATTTGTGAGTCACCATTTAGTGCTGGGAAACAACTGCTGTACTCTGCAAGAACAACCAGTGCTCTTAACCAGAGATCCATTTCTCCACGTCAGAACTGTAACATTTACTCATCACATAGCTGCTTATCTCACTGAGATTTTAAATCTGATTATTTAAGAAAAAATGTATATAAATACAACCAACAGAAAAGCTATACATACTTTCCAATGTGACACCAAACTTAGCCTATTTACTATTTCTCTATATATTAAGTCAGCGTTGTTGTGAGTTTGTAAACAAGCTGAATGAATTTTATACCAATCATTGCTTTTCATCTTCTGTTAACTTTCCCATGAAACCTAATAGTAACTGTGCATTTTTTTTGCCATTGATCAAGAAACAAATCTCATTCTCTTTAAAACAACATCTGCTGAGGCAGATTTGTCTGCAGAGAGGGCTTCCAGATCTGAATTGCACTGTTCAAGCCATTGCCAGTATTTGACTAATAGCTAGTTCCATTTCTGGGACTATATTTAAGTATTCATTCTTGATTCAAGTTGTCTTGTTCCAAACACAGAAGCGAATTTTTAGATGTCCTAGCTAATTTTCAAGTCACATTTATAATAACCCACTGCCCCCTCCTATCAGAATTGACCGCTAGGTTGTAACCTCTATAATGTGCCTACATATTGTTTTAAAGGATTGTTTCCTGTTGCTCACTCACTCATCTTTCATAACTGAAATTATTGTGGGATGCTTTGATATAAGAAATCTTCCTTGGTTAGTGATAATATTCAGTGATCATTTTGTTGTGTGTGAGAATGCTACATATGTAATGAATATAGTACTGGAGCATTGCCTAAATTAGGAGAGAGTCTGGCTCTTTCAGTGCCCTAACTTCTGTCCTCAGTACCCATATCAGGCTGCCCTTGCCTGTAGTTGTCACTCCAAGGGATCTATATCCTGTTCTGGCCTCCATCAGCACTTGAATTCATATGCATATACACCCACATAGATACACATAATTAAAACTCATTCTTTAAAAATAAGAACTGCATGAATTAATTCAGGATCAAAGAAGATGCTAGTAAATATTACAGAGGAAACACTGAAATGATTAGTTTAGCAGCATGTCAGCTAATTTCATCTGTGACATGCTAACTTTTCTATCATGTTGCATAGTATCTGGAGTAATAACAAACAGACGGTAAATATGACTGGGAACGAAAGGATAGTTTAAATTTATGTAGGGGGAGTTTAATGAGCTTTCTGAATAATCATCCTATTAAATTCAACAGCCTACTTGAGTAAGTTAATTTATTCTAATGGCAAATACTTTCTTGGTTCGTCTGCCTCATCTGTTCATTCTAAGGCAAAAATTTATATTCTTATTTTTATTCTAAATAAAATATAAATCAAAATTTTGCAATGAGTCCCCATTTTGGCATATTCAAAAATGAGTAATTAGGATGTTAAAGGGAAAATGAAGTTCAGTATTCAGTTCTGGAATTTTCTACATCCAGGAGCACTTGTATTGGTATGCTCTGGCTGCCCTAACAAAATACAGACTGGGAAGCTTGCATAGCAGAAGTAGGTTTTCCAGGAGTTTGGAAGGCTGATGTCTGAGATCAGAGCTGAGAGGGTGTGGCCCTTCAGAGGAGTCTCTCCTTCACATGCAGATGGCCAGCTCTCACTGTGTCCTCACATGCACTACTCTGAGTTTCTGCCAGAGGCTTCTCTGCATCCTCTTCCCTTATGAAGATGAAGTCACATTGGATTATGTATGACCCAACCCCATAATCTATCTTTAACTGAGTCTTTAAATGTCTGATCAGCAGAGTAACAATGTGTGCTGTGAGAGCACATTCTGATCCTTCAGCCAATAGCCTTTAAGGTCCCAACCCACTTGGGCATGGTCTCTTTTTTTTTTTTTTGGTTTTTCGAGACAGGGTTTCTCTGTAGCTTTGGAGCCTGTCCTGGAACTAGCTCTGTAGACCAGGCTGGTCTCGAACTC
>NC_022009.1:96738840-96739377 GCF_000317375.1 Microtus ochrogaster | reverse complement strand
CGCCCGGCTCAACTCTGCATTTTAATTGGTTGTAGTTTTCTATAGTGGTCGTTGTCAGTTACAAAGAGAAGTTTCCTTGACGAAGGGTGAGTGCTATACTCATCGCTAGGTATAAGGACAAATATTTAAAATGTAATTTGGAATTATGCTGTTTTAACAAACTGGCAATTCTAGGTTCTCCCCTAAACTCATGAATTCATCAAACCTGGATTGTTTCTAGATTACAAGTATCAGGTATGGCTTCCTTCTTGTTGAACAGGTCTTAATTCAAATGCCTCAAAGTATGTATGCTGCTATTCCAACTTTTTGGTTATCATTTTGTGTTATTTATTGTTGCAGTTTATCAGAGTCAAAAGTTAGTAAGACTGATGTTAGCTTCCCTCCTCTATCAGCTTGGATGGTGCCTTCTGGTATCATAGAAACTTGTCCTCTGGGGGCCGGGCAGTGGTGGCGCAGGCCTTTAATCCCAGCACTTGGGAGGCAGAGGCAGGCGGATCTCTGAGTTGGAGGCCAGCCTGGTCTACAAGAGCTAGTTCC
>NC_022009.1:96735682-96738425 GCF_000317375.1 Microtus ochrogaster | reverse complement strand
AAAACCCAGTGCCATTGTCCTTGGCTTCTCATCAGCCCTCATTGTCCGCCATATTCAGAGAGTCCGGGTTTATCCCCTGCTTTTCCAGTCACAATCCAGCTGGCATTGATGAGCTCCCAATAGATCAGCCCCACTGTCTCCGTGGGTGAAGATGAGCAAGGAAGTCAGGACCGAGAGGGGCGCATGTATAATACTATTTTACTCCTAAGCCACTTAGTGTATAAAAATAACTGTATTTTCCTGGATCCTTTTGTGACTCTATGCTCTATACTCCCAGGTGAAGATTTGGGATAAGAAACTCAAATAAGAGAGAGCAAAGCGAGAACACATGATATTTGTCTTTCTTGGAGAAGGAAAGGAAGGGGAAAGTGTTGTATTTTAATAAAAATATATTACAAAATTAAAACACACACACATACGAAAGGTTCATATCCACAACCTGGGTTTGTTCTCGCGGTAAAAAAAGAAGCTGGAGGAAGCAATTGCAATTTTGAGCCTTGTACTGTGGCACATGCCTGGAACTTTAACCCATGGAAGACAGAGGAAGGAGAATTGCTATAAATCAATGATCAGTCCCGTCAGGATGCACAGTGAGATGCTGTCTCAGAAAAAGAAGAAAAGGAGCAATAAAACAGTTGCTGTGCCCAATGTACTCCATAAAATTCCCTTTTAAGTAAATTTTATAAGATCAATATTTTATTTCTTTCGTAAATTAACTGTTAAACTTATTCAGATTTTAAGTAAACCTATCTGTAAGCATGATTTCTCATGCAGTTTATGTTTCTTTAGTTCTATCCATGATTCTTTATCATATAATATAGTATAATATAATTTTGTATCACCCATTTTCTTAATTCTCTTACTATATGTTTCAAATATCTTTATTTGGCAGACATCGAGTGTCACTAACAAATGCCACTGTATCTGTCAGGCCAATCGTAATAAAACCTTTTCTTATAAATGATTTTCACTAATGGTTTCAATAGAACCCCTTTAAAATGAGAACCTCTAACAGTATAGATGAATGTATAGTATAAAATATATTCCATGTTATAACACAAGTTTCAGGAGTGTTGATCAAAAAGTATTTATCATCACTGATGGTTTATAGATATTTAACAAAGAGATACAAATCAGATAATACTGTCTTTTGCACTTCAAAAAATATTTATCATTCATTTAATGACTACCCCCAAAGAGCATCCTTGAAAATTCTTTCCATCAAATATCTTAAGTATAGTTAGGGAGAAGATCTACTATGCCCCTCACATTTTTCCTTTTAGGCCACAATAGGACTTTAATTATTTTTTAGAAGATCTTTATACAGTGCAATTTTATTTTTTTCTATGAACAATTTGGTGTTCAGATTCAGAAAACAACTTAATAAAGAATTAGAAAGAATACTAGATTTTATCAAGACTCATTTTGCCTGTGTAAGCCCAAAGTTTTAAATAAGGCATGTTTAGAAAAGAGATAAAAGAAAAAATACATTAGGGGTAGGGATTCTGGGAAGGAAAAATACAATACCTCATTGGAGGACTAATAATTCTGCCCTTTTAGCATTGCTTGAAGTGAGTTGCCTTCCTCTGGATAGTATCTTGGCTAAATGAATGACTCATCCCACTGACATAGTTGCAAGAAATCTCACTTGACCAAACAAACACATTCGATATTTTCCCAGAACAGAATATACTGGTGACTCATTTCATTTTAGTGTGTATAGTGTGTACATAGAGCTACACACTGGTAATCATCATACAGAATGAATAGTTTATAAAAATAATCATTACAGAATGATTGGTATTCTTCTGCAATCTATCCCTACAACTTATAATTGTGATACTGAGAGTATTAAAGACCATTTATGAGACTGTGATAAAGTCAACAATATTATATCACCCATGCTAAAAGTAAATGCTAACAGCTGTAACAAAAAGTTCTTATCACAAGAATAAAATTTCCGTAGGGTGTCAGCAGCATCTGGAAAGGAGCCCTGCTTAAAGGGTGGATTCTTATTTTCCTTTCTTAAAATTCCATCTTCTACTTCTCTAATTTGTCTTCCTTTAATCCACTTCTTGATGATAAAGTATGAATTAAACCAAGGCAGCCATGAGGAGAAAAATACAAGTCCATTATTCATATATTCATATTCTAAGAGAATTCTTCCTAACAGCATGGAGGTCTATTCTTTTCAAATTGAACAACTATTAAAAAATGAAACCCACATATTAGCAGAAAATATTAATGGAGGGATATAAATTGAATCAAAGTTATAGCATGACTGATATTTTAGTCATTAATACAATTCCAAGAAAAGGGACTTTAAGAACCTTTTTTAGTAAGGTGAGCCCATCCATTGATCCAAAATAGTTAACAAGTATCTATTGTTAAATTTTATAATAGACACTTCATCTTCAAATGTAAGAAGGTAATTGGTCTTTACTTTTCTTGAAAGTCACACAGTTTGAATACACCAAAGCCATTATTAGAAGTAAGTTCTAAAGATTGTATAAAAATGAATGGGGAATGATTGTGCCAATGGAGCTTATTAAACTTGGTCATGTTAGGAATGTGGAATGAATGGAATTGAGTGTCTATGAATTGAAACATACTCCTAAAAATCATTCTATCACTGAGCATATGGTTGTGTAAAAAGCTGTATATAAATTTAAGTGAGATTATTTTGAGGGTAGTGTAAGCTTTCATTTTATATATATAGATGTATACATATATATCTATATAA
>NC_022009.1:96733947-96735582 GCF_000317375.1 Microtus ochrogaster | reverse complement strand
AAAAAAAGGGATGATGTCTCTTTTAAGAGGCTCTGCCAAAAACACTTAAATTCTATTTATGAGAAGCGAGGAGCATGCTTCATTGACCTACTAACACTGCAGAATTTTGGCAATAAATGTGGTCCCTGCCAATACTTCTGCTATGGAGTTAGACTCTCAGGAATGGAGTAGAGTAAGCCACCAAACACACTGCTTCAATCCTAGCCACAGTAAACACAGATTCAGGCAAAACCAACCAACCAACCAACAAAAAACCCTCTAAATGATTTAGTGTGTTTAAAATGGAAAATAAAGAAAGCCTCTATTTGTTACTGTATGGTCTTTGAATTGTTTGACTGCTGAAGAAAGAGCAACAGCTGCCCAAAAAACATTTGATTACAAATGCTGCTAGATAAATTCAGCATATATATTTTGAATATGCCTTGACTTCAAAATTTAAGTCAAAAGATATGTTACTTTGGAGAAGAAGTTTTGCCTTTGTTTCCATAGGAAATGAGAGGCTATGGATTTATTCTTGTTTAAGAAAATAAGGTTTGATGGAGGAAGACCCACTGAAAAATCTTCAAAAGGAATAGATGGTCCAGACTATCAAACATTTCAGAGTACCTCTGTTGCAGATTCTTCTGAGTTCTGCATCCAGAACAGCTTCCAGACTGCTGGCTGAGATGATCAAGTCTCATAGAATACTCCAGTTCTGACTTGACCGTAATTCTAAATTTTCTTTGGGTCCTCATAAAATTACCAGTACACCCAGTTATCAGGAAGTATCCTAGAAAGCTACACTCACATTCCCAAAATGAGGATTATAAATGTACTTATGAAAACTAATAATTTCTCACTGAAATTACAGGTGCTTAGATTTTTAATCGATTATGTAGTTTTATATTCATTTTGAAATTTTAACTGTGTATGGAATATTATGAGCCCTCTCCATAAAAACAGTGATTTTGAAGCTCTGTGGTTGAACAATGAACAAAGCCCAAGCATATATTTTGCTATAATATGTTTAATCATACTAATATTTAGTGTTAATTTGACACTAAATAGTATCCATCATTTTTGTGCTACTGTGCCTTTCTCTTCAAAAACAAAACTTTATTTTCTCATTAAAACTTATGTATTTAAAGAAGTAAACTTATACAACATATAAAAATCATAAAAATAAGAAATATTACAATAAAAATATGAAACAAGTGTACTTGTGAAATCTATAGAATCTATTCACACATAAATATATAATGCTAAAAGGAAGTAATTAAAATATTTCAATACTCAAAAAAATTATTATTTGAGTGCCACAAGTTTCTTATGATTTACATATGCATTCTTGGGTGAATATCTTTGTGTCTACTCACATAATTTTTTTGAGAAATTTATAATTCTGTTCCCTAGACTGGTTTGCAACTCAATATGTAGCTCAAGTCAGTTGTGAGCATACAGTGATTATTTTGCCTCAGATTCTGAGTAACAGAATTATAAGCAGGAACCATAATATGATTCATATTATTTTTAATATCTTACTATGGTATTAATTTTAAAAGCTTATGTATAAATATTAATAAATATTTTTCCATTCTAGGAGGTTTTTTGTTGTTGTTGTTTTTGTTTTTGTTTTTCGAGACAGGGTTTCTCTGT
>NC_022009.1:96731114-96733847 GCF_000317375.1 Microtus ochrogaster | reverse complement strand
TTAAAAGAATACAGTTTCCGTGTAATTATTTCGGGGCATAAGCTAAGCTAGCCATGTGGGCGGCCGGGTGCCGCCGCTCTTATTTCAACACTATATAATAAATATAGATAATGAAAACTACACTTATCGTCATTAATTAGTTATTCTATAATACTTCAGAAAAGAAATTTGTGTGGGTGTATGCTGAAGCAAACTGAATGTTTATTGTTTGAAGTTGCAGTTATGAAAGTTTGCTATATTTAAATTAGAGTAGTGAGTGCAGGTATAGCTACATTTGAATTGGACTTTGATGCTCATGTATTTCAGTATTGGCTGTTACACAACTAATGTAAAAAGGAACTGTTGGAGCTGGGAGATGACTCAGAAGTTGCAAGCACTTGTTTCTCTTTCAGAGGGCCAGAGGTGGGCTCACAGTGTTCCTTAGGAGGCTCATAACCACTTCTAAGTCCAGCTACATGGCTTCCAGCACTCTGAGATTCAAGGTATTCCAAATGCCTAGGAACACATAGACAAAGGCAGGAAAACATATACATACATGAATAATAAAGTAAAACCTTTTTTTAAGAGACAGAAAAGGAACAGATTAATGTGCAATTTGAAGCCAGAAATAAATGAATTTCTAGAATTGTGAAAGTATCAGCTTTAAAATTTTCTCTTAAAGCAATTCAGTAAGGAAATGACAAAATCTGCCTTCATGAATTAACCACAAGAAATGAAATTTGAAAAGACCAGTCTCATTGAAGTGGTAGCAGTTAGCTGTGACAAAATTTCTTTACAGTCAGCTTAAGAAGGCCGTGCCGGGGCATTTGCTTATTTATTTGTTTATTTATATTTGATTCAGTAAACTGTTAAATTGAATTCATATGGAAAGTCATTCTTGGGAAATGCTCCCTGATCAGACAGGCGGGGTTGTAAATTGTAACTTTTATTTTCTCATCATGAAAGCCCTTGATATAAATAAAAGCTTCATTGATCAGATATAAAATTACAACATTAAATGTCAGGTTCAGTTAAAAAAAATGTTCTTTTTTTGGACAGGCAGAATGGAATGAAATAAAATCGCCTTTGCCAGGCATGCAGATCTCTTGAGTAATATATTTCCCACAATATTGTCTCCCATATTTCATGATTCATCTAGAACCATGAAATTATTTCTGGGTTTTAAATCTGGGAAGGTCACAGAAGAATAATGAAAAACTTTAGATCTATCTGAGAACTCTTAGTACTGTATTGCTGAAATATGTTTCCTTTCAAAACTAATTGTCAATTTTCAGTCTTTTACAGTAAAAAATGAGGACATTGATCTGGATTGATCTGGTATCCATGAAGTATCAGCCTCCTTTGCATGTCCTCAGTCTTAAAAAATATGAAGAGATTCCCTGAGCACGCTTACACTTACATACATTGTCAGCAACCTTTGAGCAAACAAGGAAACTACCTTACTAGAAAGAGGAACACTTATTGCTGGTTTTGTTTTGGTCTGTCCCCACTTGCAGATTATGTCTTTTTTTCCACAATTTCACTTCTGAAACACTGGACAAAGATTTTCATTTTTTTTCTTATTATTTTTATTGAGCTCTATATTTTTCTATGCTCCCCTTCCTACCTCTCCCCTTCCCTTCAACCTTCTTCCAAGGACAAAGATTTTCTACACAAGCAGTTAGTTTTGTGGTTCTCAAAATATTGTTTTGAAGAGAACAGTGAGTTTCTTGTAAAACAGCTCAATTTACATTATGTTTTAATATAAAAGTGAGTATATAATAACACACTGCTAATAGACACAATGATTAATCCTGATAAATAATTTGAATAATTCAATCTGATGAATCATAATTACATTATTTGGATTAATGTATAGTTTTCACATTTTGACATTTTACTGACTAAATCAATAAGATATAAGTGTTGATGTATTATAGATGTTTAAATTTATTTTTAATATGTCTATTTTGTAAAAGTAACATGAATAAGAAGTATAAATTTTAAACTTAAGAGAGAAACAAATAAATTAGGATTTTTCTTAGTAACTTGGAAATCCTCTTTCCAAATACATTACTAACTTTTAGTCATCTTGCGCATATATAGTCTTTTAGTTATGATGCAAAATTAAATATACATGTGAGTATATATATGCAGTATGCATGGTGTTTAGATATATATACACAAGGAAGAATGATTATATCAAGTTGTTTTATTTATGCATTAATTCACAAAATTTTTTCTGTTTGATGACATTTGCAAACAATATATTTAGCAATTTTCAGTATTTAACATATAGTTTTTAAACGTTGTTTTTAACAATGTTCAGCAAAGTTTTAAATTCCTTCCTCTCATTAAATTGCAATCTGTTTTGATAACTACTCTTAACAATACCCTGATACTTCAGTCTGTCATAAACATCATTCAAAGCTCTCTATGTTGAACATTCATAAAATTCTTTCTTTGACTTCCTTATAAGTTAATGACCTCTAGTTTTCATCAACTATAACAAGTGAAACTTGTTATACTACCCTTGTACATTATAAATATTTATCACTCATATTGGTTTAATAAAATGCTGTTCGGCCAGAATTCAGGCAGGAAATATAAGCAGGGCAATCAGATTAGGAGAATTTTAAGAAGAGGAAAGATAGTTAATCATCAGCCAGATGCAGAGGAAACAAGATGATAATGCCTTACTGAAAAAAGATACCAAGCCAGGTGTCTAAACATAGACAAGAATGATTGGTTATT
>NC_022009.1:96706744-96726529 GCF_000317375.1 Microtus ochrogaster | reverse complement strand
GCCTGCCTCTGCCTCCCGAGTGCTGGGATTAAAGGCGTGCGCCACCATCGCCCGGCTAGGAGTTTCTTAAAGTGTTATTTTAATCAAATTAAAACTACTAATCTTTCCTATTCTCCACAACTAGGCTTTTTAGCACATAATATGTGGAATTCTATACAACTTTTTATAGATCTTACCGATGAAAGTACATTTTATCAAAAGTTGATTTTCTGTGTTTTTGAGGGTAATTATTTTTGTTCTCTAAGTATTTGAACATTATAATGTATATCACACTTGTTTTTATCCAGTAATTCCCAATTCTAATTATCACTTACTCCATTTTCCTAAGAACATAAGAATATATCCAAGTGCCTCTGAGAGCATATTATTCATCTTGGATAAATACCTAGGATAATGAGAATTGAATCATATGGTTATGATTTATAGTTATCATGTGACTGGTATATCAAATTAATGTACACATGATATCATAAAATAGTACATTATTCGTTCTGGCGATTAGAAGTTGTATAGACTTTCCATAGGAAGTTCAACAATCATCTATTCATTATTGATAGGGCAAGGACTTTGACCAGGTGCAGTTATAGGAATATGATTGATGGATTACATACAGTAACATGGGAAACTTATAGGACAGAAGACCACTAAAAAGTCTCTCCCATCACCAACTTTAACCATTCAGATATTTCCACAGCGAGGTGGAGCCTCAAGAGCAGTCAACTTTCATGAACATGTTTATTAGGCTTAATCTATATGAGTCTTGTATGTGTAATCATAACTAATGAAGGGTCTAGAGATAATAAGTAAGTCAATGTTTTTGGAATGACATTGCAAATCAGGAATCGAAATATTTCTTTGTGGTAGAATACTACCTTAACTAATCAAATATATGTTACATATGTTTATATCACAGAATATTTCATTTTAAAGTTAAACAAGTTTACTTGTTTCAAGACAATCCTTTCTAAATACCCTCATGTGCTTGTGATGAATTAATTAAAAACATCCGTATGCCATTCCAGTATATATTTGATGACCATAAAACATCTTATATTGTCCTTTAATATACAAATTCCATCAAATCAGCAACGCTGTTACTATTTAAACTAACTACATTTTTACCGTGTTGATTAGAAAACCTAATTTTCACAGATTAAAAAGCAGTAAATACATGTAAAATTTCTCAATTAAGATCTTATATAAACTCAATGAAATTAAATTATCTAGCTATGCTATATTTTCCACGTTATGTTTTGATGGCTTTAAATATTCATTCTATACATTTTAAAATATTCATTAAAATTTTACAAACTATATGCTGAGAACTCATTGACCATGGAAAAATAATAAGCATATTTCATTTATCTGTATATTTAACTTGCTCCTTTATAATACCTACTGTCAGCATAAATGCTATGCAAATAAACTCTGACAATTAATGTATCAAGGAAAATATCATGAAGAGGGTTTTGCAAGTGACACTCATAATTTTAGCTTCTGTTAAAATTTCCCATAGTATATAAAGAGGATCTTGTAATTTAAACTATTTTTTTCTGAGTGTGTCAGCAGAAGTGGAGTTCATTAAGTTGATATAGATCTTTTCCCAACCTTAACCAGACTCACAACTATAAGTTTAGCAGACTATTTATGTCCAACTTCACTGAAACTGCTTACTTAATATAATGTGCCGTTCATGCTATCTATTTCAAATTATATGTTTGGATTCCCACACATTCTTAAACTCCATCTCCTTAACTACAATTTCAGCAAAATTTACCTTTAAATATAAATCCTAAAAAAGAAATAGCCTGGATTTTGATTTTGCAGTCCCACAAGACAAAAAAGCCAAGTGATATGTGATATGACAGTCACCACAAAAAAATTAACCACTTAGAATAGTGAATAAAAATGGTGGCTTTATTTAACATAGGTAGATTTCATGGCACTAATTGCACAACACAGAAAATAATGTTTATAAGTGAAGAATTATTCTAATAACAATGGATATATAGGATATATAATTTACAAATGTTCTATGAAATGTTTTTATATTCACACATTTATTTTCAAGCTGTGTTTTTTTTATTTTACTTAAGTTACCTGATCATTACCTTCTACATTTTGTCTCATCATCCTGCTGAATGAAGTAAAAGAAAGCAAATGGCTAGACCAACACTACATCACCTCACATTATCTGTAAGCTTCCTCATTGCCAGTTATTTTTATTTATTTATTTATTTATTATGTATACAATATTCTGTCTGTGTGTCTGCCTGCAGGCCAGAAGAGGGCACCAGACCCCATTACAGATGGTTGTGAGCCACCATGTGGTTGCTGGGAATTGAACTCAGGACCTTTGGAAAAGCAGGCAATACTCCTAACCTCTGAGCCATCTCTCCAGCCCCCTTTAAATATTTATTTATTTACTCATTATGCATACAGTGTTCTGTCTGTCTGTATGCCTGCAGGCCAGAAGAGGGCACCAGACCTCATTACTTGTTGTGAGCCACCATGTGGTTGCCGGGAATTGAACTCAGGACCTTTGGAAGAGCAGGCAATGCTTTTAACCGCTGAGCCATCTCTCCAGCCCCGCCAGTTATATTTATTAATTTTTTTGTCCTCCATTAGTTAATGCAAAGTTGTTTAGAATATTCCTACAGTAATCTTTGGCACAAACTTCTCTTTTGACTCAATATTCATTCTTTGTATTTATTCCAGGATTGTGAATATTTGAACATTTTTAAACAAGTTATGAAAACATGTACTCTTAATGATTTTTCTCTCTCCTGAACATTTATAATTTTTTCTGTAAGTCTTGTGCAATTGCCTTGGTAGAGATTTTTATTGATTGACTTTAATATTTTTGATTTTTTTGACTCATAACTTTTATGGTGTTTGAATTTTGCTAAGAATAATTATTTTATTGAAAATATTTTTTGCAGTTTACTAGATTTCCTTCTGCTAGAAAACAGTTGTCCATATTCAAAGGTCATATTGAGCATAAAAAACTTTCTTTACTATTCTCTCCAAAAAGAAGCACGTAGGGTGACTTTCTCTGATCAAATCTAATGGTGAATTCTCACTTGCAATCATGATGACAGAGTTCAAAGTCTTTGATAGAGTAGAAAAGATTAAAACACTTTATAAAACATGATGATTTAATGCATTTAAATATAATGGATTTCTGTTTTGCACAAAAGGAACATTTGGAAGGTGTAGACAGGTATGTCTTCTGAATTGACCATGACTCCAAGACATACTGAGATTTGCATCTCCTTTACATTATGGAAAGATTCTGTAGTTTTGTTTTATTAATCTTTATTCACATACAATCCAGATTTAGTAGTGTGCTTTGTTTGTGTATGCCCCTGTGGGTGGACTTCTGTTTGATCCTGTGTGTGGGTAAATGTATCTTAGGGTATCTGAGGACAACATCTGGCATTGGTCCTGATCCTCAGCCTCTTTGAGACAAGGTCTCTTTGTTATAACTGGAAGTCTACCAAGCTTGTGAGCTTCTGTTGAGTCTTCTGTCTTTGTTTATCATCTCACTGAACTACTGACTTTTATTGTGGATACATACATCCACACCTGACTTTTTGTGGCTCTCAGGGATCCAAATTCCAGTCCTCCTGCCTGCATAAAAAGTGTTTTAAAAGTGAGCCATCTCTCCTGACCTCAGACTAGATAATTTTGGAGAAGAAACAAACAGCAGGGTTAAAATGATCCTATATGACTAGGGATCTAAAGAGAAAGTAAGCAGAGAGTAGTTAGTAATTGGGAATTGGTTCATTTCTTTGGTGTTGGAAATACTGGACTTGTTTGGAACACTTAAACCTTAAAAAATGCAATAGCTTCAAAAATGAATATCTCTCTCTCTCTCTCTCTCTCTCTCTCTCTCTCTCTCTCTCTCTCTCTCTCTCTTTCATTTCCGTACTAAAAAATTTATTCTGGTGGCTTTACTACTGAAGAGTTCAACGAACGTAAATGACTGTCAATCAAATACTTAATATTAATTACCCTTATCTAACTTTGTTTTGGGTAGCATTTGCAGAGGACTTTGAATTATTTCATACAACTTAAAATTATCATTATTTTTCTCCTTTACAATGGTTTTCAATTAGATGTGCAGAACTCAGTAAGGAATTTATCTGTTCTAGCATATTTTTCACATCGGAGAGAAGCTTCCTCCATGTAAACATGTGGCAAAAACTTTACTTCAATGACTTGCCTTCAATGCTATGAACAGATTCACTTTGGAGAGAAAACCTATGTATATAAGCATTGTGGGTTCATGCTTTCCATAGACACTATCAAAGTATCAGAGATGACAGATACAGCATGTGTTCAAACAACATGCAAAAATTCACAATTATGATTTCTTGTGATACAATAAAAGAATTTGCAATGGTGAAAAGTACTATGGAATAACCAGTGTGGAAAAGATTTTACTAGGAATACTTCCTTATGAAGACAAGACAAACTTCACAGTGAAACCCAGTGAGTTCAATCTAATGGTGAATCTTTAAATAATGGCAGTTCCTTTAAAAATTATCTTAGGGAAAGATGTTTTCAAGATCATTTTCTTTGTTAACATAATATAGAAAATAATATTGAAATGAACTGAGTAAAAAAATGTAAAGCTTGGGCAGGCATTTATTCACAAGATCCAGAGCCCATCTTAAATAAGTCTTTCACTGTTCTTTGGGCAGTTACAGAAGGAGTTTGAAGGCTGACTGTTAGGGACAGTGTGGCAAGATGCAAGCTGACAGGAAAACCCAGAACATCTGACTAAACCCTGCTGCAGGCTGTGCACATTCAGTACAGGACAAACGTGCACAAGACAACAAAATGGGCTTTTTAATCAAGGAAGAGAAAGAGTGGAGAATGAAAAGGAGAGAGCCCAAATTGCCACACCGGGGACTCTCTGCCCATCAGCTCATTGATTCATCTATAAAAGCATAAACGGAAGCCCAGTCTGTTGGCCAAACTCCAGCTCGTCATTAACAATGAAAAGAGCTGCCTTTCATTAGAGATTCAAAGGTAGGCTTATTCAGAAATCAAATGAGTCATTTGAAAAGCAAAATCAGTATGAAACAAAGATGAAAAATTGAACAATCCACAAATGAGAGGAAAAACAAAACTGAAAGACCCTTTAGGACAAAAATTAAACAAGCTTACTAAAAAGCTTGTTAAATATCCCAAGGAATAATAGGTGGAATATGACAAATATGTAGTTATAATAGAAAGTCAGGCACATTAGAAATGAGTCAAAATAATAAGAAAAAAACATACTTAGGTTGCATAATAAGGGGATTTATATGTTTATATAATAAAATATTGTAAAAGAGAAATTAGTTATGTAATTTCATGAACTTTGAAAATAAAGTTTTTTGTTAGTATTTATTGAAAGTAGATAAAGATTCCAGGAGTGGCACAATGATGCATTTCTTTAATTCTAGCACTATGATGGAATAGGCAAGTAATCTCTGTGACTTTTAGACCAAAGTGATCTACAAGGGATTTCAGTCCAGGCATGGATACATAACGAGACTTTATTTCAAAATAATAAAGAATATTTTAATAACTACAGAAGACTCATGTGGGATGTGGTATGTCTTCTGTATATGTGTCACTTTTATTAGTTGATGAACAAAGTTGTTTTGGCAAATGGACAGGCAGTATATATCTAAGCAAGAAATCTGAACAAACAGAGAAGAAAGACAAAATGAGGAGACACCATGTAGCCTCCACAGGACTAGCATGCCATACCAGTATTCCATGACTTCATGGCAATACACAGATTAATAAATATTGGTTAGTTTAATAGTAAGAGCTAGCCAATAAGAAGCCTAAGACATTGGCCAGACAGTTGTAACTGATAATAACCTTTAGAGTGATTATTTCACAAGCAGTTGCGGGAACTAGTGAGGAGGACCCCGTGAGTGAAAAGACCCTGTCCAGGGGATCATGGGGAAGGAGGATAATTCCAGTTACACAAGTGACCATACTGAAACATTTAAATAGATTTCATTTTTATCACATCATTAATCTGTGAGAAACATATGGATACTAATCATTCTGACTTTTTATGGTGCCTTTAGTCAGTCAAAACAATACTGTTAAGTTTTATCCAGGTGCTGATTAAAATTGAAGTTGTGATTTTAGAGGCCAAACATTCTTATCAAAAACTGTGTGGTGGTGCACACCTTTAATCCCAGCACTCAGGAGGCAGAGGCAGGTTGATCTCTGTGAGTTCAAGGCCAGCCTGCTCTACAAGAGCTAGTTCGAGGAAGGGCTCCAAAACCACAGAGAAACCCTGTCTCGAAAAATCAAAAAAAAAAAAATCAGCTGTGTGTAGGGGTATAACAATTTACAATCCCAGTACTGTGATGCACAAATAGGTAGATCCTGGGAGATTCTTGGCTAGCTTATAAACTCCATATTCACTGAGAGACCCTGTATCAAAAAATAAGTTGTGGAGTGATAGAGATGACACACAGTGCTGATAATCTGGACCGCAATGAACGCACACAATTACACAACTCACAAACACATGGACACATATCCATTTATTATCACATACATGCACACATATCCACACACAGAAGAAAACAACATTTATTTGAGTTGTGCCACAGTTAATGTATTTTAGTTATTAATTAGTGTTTCATCTTGATTCTTTCCATGATGTGTTTATCCAGTTATTTGTTAAGAGAAATCTCTGGTTTTTGTACTTTGGGGTTATTGTGCAAGATTTTCTATTATTGTTCTTTTCATTCTGTAAACAATAACAATTTACTTCCTATAGTTGTAGAATATATGTTTTGTTAAACAAAAGCTTTATTAGAAACGTCTAGACATTCCTTACTTGGTATGCCATAATATGGTGGTTATTTATTAGTGAAAAATATCTTGCATGCATCTGTTTTAAAGCAATAGTGCTAGAATATCTATCGATATATATCAGTGGCTTTTGTGTGGGAACATGCTTTATGTTTCTTTATATGAATGTGAAATATTGTAAGTGACTAAATCAGTCACTAATAGAGTTCTTAAGTCTTAATGAAACTAGCTGTATCTTTGATAATGTTACTATTTTATATTCCTACCAGCAATTCATAGACATATGAATTACTCTATATCCCTTGCCATTCTCTTTCATATTGTTTATGTTTTAGATTTTGCACCCTCTCATAGATAGGCAGTTGGACCTTGCTGTTTCAAGCTGAAAGACCTTAACAGTGAGTGATTGCAAACATGATCCACTTGGCTCACATGCAATTTATGTGTCCCTTGTTGATGATTTTTTTCATAAAAACTTACATTGATTGTGTTAATAATCTCAACAAAGCTTTCCGGGCTATAACAATAGTTTCACTGAATCTATATCACAAGTGTGGACATAAATTTTGAAAACACAGTCTTCTAAATCCATAAATGCAGGTCACAGCTTCATGAAGCTAATTTGTTTTCTCATGCATATTTTTTTTATTTTTCTACTATGAATTCTATGGAGATAATTTCTTCCACATTTTTAGCTAAGTATATTATTTTGGTGTCATTATAAATGGTATGTATTTTTAATTGCAAATTCCATTTGTTCATTGTAGATCATTAGTAAAGCAATTAGCTTTTGTAATATTAACCTTGAATCCTGTGGTGTTGATATGATTAGATATTAGTACTGGGGAATTTTGTTTTGTTTTGATAAGTTTTTTTTTAATTTCAGAATGTTATAGGATAATTATGTTATCTATGAACAAGACAATTTCATTTATGCCTTGTGAATCTATAGCAGTTTTATTATATCCTTTCTTTTGGACTTTCAGGACCTGGTTAACAGCTCTTGTGAAAGGAGATAGTATTGCTTTTATGCTGATCTCAACAGAAGTGCCTCTATTGTCACAGCTTGAAGTATGATGTCTCCAGAAATTATTTAATAAATATCCATTATGGAGGTCAGGAATTTCCCCCCTTAGTCCTTAGCAGCAGATGCATTGACTCAAAATTTTACAATAGATGGAATGCATTATTCATTCAGTAGAAAAAGGTGTGCTGTATGTAAATATGATTTCTTCCTGGCTGGTTATATTCTTCACCTTGTAGGGGAGTATACTGCAGGTCTCCTCAAACCAGATGAGCACTGTTACAGTCAACTGACAATTTACTGTGTTACTCACCTTTGATGTTGTGTAAGTTCTGGGTTAAATGCATTCTCAACAAACAACACTGTCAACTCAGACAGGTATTTAAAGTCAAAATCCATATGAAATTGAGGAGTATCCTCAGAAAGAAGTGTCATAATCAGAGAAAGTGCAAACATTTCTTTACAGAATGGCACACAGGTCCAGGGTTATGGGCTCAGCTTAGTGTTGTATTTTTTTCAGCTCTGGAAAAGCAAAAAGTAACAAAAAATCCCATGTTTTCAGGTATTTGTTTGCACATTTGAGGAGGAATTTTGTTGGTAAAGACATTCGAATAGAAAGTTACAGCATCAGAGTGTAGAAAAACTGTCTTTACATTTTCACCTCATCCAGCAATGGCATAATCTAAACACAGGAATCTGCAGAAGGTCTCAGAGTTCCAGAAATGGAGGCATAGAGACTGGGAATGCGTGTCTGGAAGAGAATGACCAGCCACAAGTCTTAAGTCCTTGGTTCTTTCTTCTCCAAGAGACTAATGCAAATACAGAATGTCCTGTGAAGACAGAAAACACTGTGGCCCCTTCCCCATATGTCCTGCAAAGAGGCTTTGAGTGGTTTTAGTTTGAGAGGGGCTACAATGAAACATCTTTTACCAGATCCTGGCTTCTTAACGTATCATTAGTAGTGTCACTTGTGAACATACTGTGTTATAAGAAGCAAAACAGGAAATTTAGCACCTTAATCCCCTACCCATTCTATTCTGTCTATACCACTGTACTTCTGGCTATTCTACAATTTACTGTGTCCCTAAACAGGTGGAACATTTTCTTGATTCGGCCTCCTCCATGCTGGTAACCTAGGCATAAATATCATCAATCAGTTTCTTTTGACTTTAGATAAATATTGATTCCAAAAATTGTTTTTTATTAAAATTACATTAAATTATTTGTTGTATATTATCCAGAACAAAAGTTCAAATGTAGCTTTAAGTTCTTCTCAAAGCCCTTTATCTGATGTGAACAATCACAGAGAAACATTTATCTATGTACTCCTTGTATGTGTGGCCTTAAGAGAATGTCTCTGCCCAGTTACATTCTGAGCATTCCTTATATAAAGTGTTAGTATCTCCAGAATATCTTCACTGCATTCTGGAAGGCTCTTGCAAGGACTTTGAAATAAGCTATACCAGTAACCAAATTCTCCAAATCTCTGTTATTTTTTTTTTGCTGTTCTAGATTTAGTTTATATTAAGCTTATTCTATCACATTAATGTTTATTTAAGGGAATCCTGACTATTTTCTTGTTCAAAATTGTTTAAAGACAATGTTATATTAATTTTTTAAAACTTATGGATTACAATAATAGATACTCATGCTTAAAGATGATTTAGATACTATGTCAAAAAAAAACTCTATAAGGTAATTATTTAAACTTTTGGGGTTACTTCAGAAAAATCTTTTTATGGTTAATATATTGAGAAAAACAGGGTCTAATAGAACCTTTAAAAATAAGATTATCTTTAGAGAACACATATTTTTGGAGCATCAAGCTTTGACTCATATTTTTGTGTTGTGCTACAATTTAAATGTTACTCAACTGCAGACTTAGTCAATAACATCTGGGTACAGTCTATAAAAATGTTCTTTTGAGTCATTCCCAGAAGAACTCGTTGTAGGAAATGATTTGTCTTCATGAATAAAATTCTAATCCAAAGTTTAACAATATGCATCAAATAGAATCGTGCACTGAAAATGGCTTTCTTCTTCATTCCCATAGGTACTTCTTCCCTTTGTTCTGTGCTATGCCCCAGCATGAAATTAAAACAGAAAAAATACAACCTAGACAGGCTAAAATCCAAGCATGAATCTTACAGGAAATTCTATCCCCCTCCTTAGCTGGACTCATGGTGCCTGTAAATGAATATCAGCTGTTGTTAATTTTCTGGGTGTTACGTTCTATTCCTGTAATCTGCAAACCACTCTCTACCACATGGATTTAAAACTTGTTAATTTGTGCCCACTTTGTTCCTTAAATATTCACTTAAAAAAAAAAAACACCACCACCTGTGCACATGTGTGATGTGTGTAAATCTATAGAGGTTAGAAAACAGTTTTGGGAGAAATGTTTCTTTTCCATTTGTGACAGCCAGTCTTCCTGGCCCAGGCATGTCAATGGATCATCCCTAATCATCCTCTACTCTTCCAGCGAGGGTTATAGATTTGCAGAACTTTAGGCTGTTGCAACTAGCTCTTAGGTTGGTTGTGGGAATCTAGAACTGAGTTCATCAGATATCACTGCAATCACTTTCACCTACTGATCTGGCTCCCCAGCACTGCTCCACTTTTTTTTTTACCACTTTAAAACTATGCATCAAATTGCATATGCATTTAAAAGAAATGAAAGGAACATATAAAAAAGGATCACCTCTGGACTAAAGTTTAAAAACTGTCATAATTTACAAATCTCTGGTAAATCACAAAAATACATGTGTCATCCTATAGAAACATGTTTTACACTTAACCTTGCCATTGCATTCCATTTAATGTTATTTTAATTAAAGTTATAACTAAAGAACTCTCAGTGACAATTTCTTGAAAATGATTATCTATTTCAGACTTGACTACTTAGTGTTGAATAACCAACTGGAAAGCTCATAGCTGCCCAGTTCTCCTTCTGCATTAGATGCCTATCATTAGAGGCCTACAGATCATCATCTAGAGCTTGAACCTTAGGAGATATTCAATTTCCATGTTAGTACATCAGTTGGTCCCATTATTATTTCAGGTTTTGTTTAGGCTGCCATTGAAGGTGACACAGGGAAGACTTACGGTTACTCTGGCTCTTTTAATCAGTAGACCTCCTCTTCTGCGATGTTCATGAGCCTTGGGTACTGGAGTTTTGTTGTAGATGTACCCATTGGCACTAGGTATCCCATGATCCACTGATCTTTGCATTTTGTCATTTGTTGGTCTCCATTTGAATAAAGAGATGCTTCTTTGATGAGGGTTAAGAGCTCCATTACTCTGAGCATGTAAGGATAAATTTTAGAATGTAGCTAGGACATATGCTGGTTATGTAAAGTGATGGTAGTGGGTTTTCTTTCAAGATCCATATCCCCACAATCCCAGAGCTGTCAGCCAGTATTTTAGTACCAGGCATTATTTCCTTTCCATTGAGCAGGAATTAAGTTCAGTTAGATGTCTTTTGGTTGCCATCTACAAATGCCACTATTGTACCATTGGTGACGCACTGCCCACCTGGACATTCACAGGTCACAATTAGTTAGGAGTATTTGCTGATGTCCTCCCTTGGTATCCTGAATAATGACGGACTCTGGTAGTATAGAAAGGAGACCATAATAAGGAGGTTTTCAGGTTTCCTCCAGCTTGAATCATCTGAGATCAATGTCCTAAGTAGATGATGTTCAGTAATAAGGACTTGCATTCAACGTCTGTGAGACAACCAAGAACAATAGCTATTATCTATACTGTTTAAGACTCATGTGGACTTCTTTAAAAAAACAACTCGAATAGAAATTTCTCATGTCTGCCATGGGTTTTTTTTTATTATGTATTTTATGACTTTTGTAGGGAATAATGTCAGCTCAAGTAGTATAATTTTATTATATACACATATATGTATGCACTCATACATATTATGTTTACTATTAGGCAAATATAAAATATTGCCTTGAGTCTTTATCAAGCAACTGTGGCACTCTTTTTCTTTTTGACAATTTTTCATCAACTTAATTAGAGCACGCTGTAGGAATTTCTACCACAAGTAGTATTTAAGTTACCTTTCACTTGGGTGTGGCCTCTTATACTACATATGTTGATGCAAAGTGAGTGAGTGTCTCACCTCTTTTTCAGCTGCAGGAATCGCTTCCCTGTTCCAGCAGAGGATTGTGATCTGTTTATCTACCCCTGAATAAATAAGCTTTTATTATATTCCATTCTGAGCTAGTGTGGGATTTCTTTTTTAGCTTCCTTCTTCATTGGCATCCCACATGGATCTGAACTCCACACCTACCATGTGGATCAGCTTAAAGGCCCCCACCTGCTTGACTTACTTTTACCTACTGTTTTTTGTTTGTTTGTTTGTTTGTTTTGTAAAACCTCAGCCACAGTGGAAATAACTGCATGTCGTGACTTGGAAATAAACCAAATGCATGCATGTCCCCCACCTCCACTGCCCCATTCCCTGCTGCATGGCTACTTGTGGAAGTTCCGGTTTATACTCCTGGCTCCTGAGTTCTTGCTCCATGTATGGAATTGATTTAATTGTTTGTAATTCGTCAAGCAATTAGTCAAGTAATATTATTTCCTTTCTTGGGTCTTCGATGGGGTTGAACTATAACTAGATAGTTATAGTTACTTCCCTCTCATGACTTGGCCAAGTTATCTATATACAAGACTTAAACTCATTAGGAAAGGATAATTATTAAAACATGCTCTTGCTTAATTAATTATCGTTTATTTTGTTTGTAATTGTAATCTTTATACCTGATATATGTTATTATTGCATATAACTTTGTATTACGCATAGAACTTTCTTATTTAAACAAAAGCAGGAGGTGCTATAGGAATTTCTACCACCTTTAAGTTACCCGCCCACTTGGGCGTGGCCTCTTATACTATATACAAAGATGTAAAGAGAGAGTCTGGCCTCTTTTCAGACTGCGGTATTCACTTGCTGTTCCCCATTCCAGCAGAGGATTCTGGTCTGTGAATCTACTCCTAAATAAATAACTTTTCATTATGTTCAATTCTAAGCGAGTGTGGGATTTCTTTTTTAGCATCCTTCTTCATAAGTACTCACCACCCTTTTCCTTTCTCCTTTCATATCGCTTAATAGTCCCCACTCAACCCTTAGATATCTCCCATGTTCCCTTTATACTTCCTTGGTTTCTTCATAGTACATACTCATAACTGAAGACTTGGAGCAAAGAAATACAGATAAGTGAGACCAAGTAGAGTTTATCTTTCTGTCTGTGTTATTTCAGTCAATAAAATATTTCTAGGTCCATAATCGCCCTGGTATGTGGATAACGTGGGTCCCTAAAAGGAAGACTCAGAGACACACTGAGAATGAACTTAGTCCCTCTGGCTGCAGGGGGCTCAGACTTGGTGAACTGAAGCACTTTCCCTTTGCCACTCAGCATCTTTATTTTTTTTTCTGTATTTATATTTAGCTAATAGATTGCCATAATTCAAAACAAACTGATAGAAACTTCTGACAGTACAATGCCAGGTGCAAATACCTGATTCACCTGGCTTTCTGAATTTCCTCTAAAACAAGTTTTGCATAGGCTTTGTATCAACAAAAAGTTATTTGTAACACAAAGGAAGGCATAGGGGCTGTTTGAAAACTTCAGAGCCAGGCAAGGAATAACTCAGCAGGGTTTCATGGCTAGTGGAGGTTGCTTGCTGTATCTTTGGCACAAGGCCAGTGGGACATTAAACCACACAGTACAAAATGTTTAAATATATCACACAGTGTAAAAACAAGTAAGACTAAATCAATGTGAAAAAAGATGACTTCTTTTCTTTGTTTTATAATATACAATTGCTGGACTTGGAAAACTATGGTTGGAGTGATAGACACAGTACAATAAATAAGGTACAGAAAATTGCTATTCTTTTATCTCATGGCTTAAAACTGTTTTCACTTAAGTTAAGTGACTTCTTTTGTCCACCAATGCTATTGCATCTCTTCCTTCTATAAAATTTGTTTTCCTCTTGTTAGCTACTTATGTGATTATTTTGTTATTTCACATCACCTAGATTAAAATACTTCTATTTTTCTCTCTGTCATTACTGTCTCTCTAGGCTTGATATTTGGGACTGATGTATAACTAAGGTATTAATGACAAAAGAATCTTCCAGCTATAGGTGGGCATATAAAAAGTGTAAATTGTCACTCTGTCCTTAGATAAAGGAAAGCCACGAGAAGACTTAAAATAACCAGGCTTTCTTGGAAACTTCAGAGAACTGGGGTCATAGAGCAAACCACAAGCTCCAAACTGGAATGGCAGGCAAGCAAATAATCACAGCCAAGATCTTTTTATCTGATGCAAAAGCGATCAGAGCCACAAAAGAGTAGAACCAGTTACAGGGTAATTTTGACAGATTGATGGGGCAGGAAAATGGGCCAGCAGGAAAATAGAAACCTCTTGAAAGCTGTAAATTTAGGGAGATCCTTCAAAATCTTCCATTTTAAATTCTATGAATTGACCATCTGGTGGAGAACCAAATAATCTACCTCGCCTTTGGCATGGAGTAAAAAGGAGAAGTTATTTGAAATAAAGCTCTACCATTTTCTAGATCAAAGACATGGTCTACTTGGAATGAAAAATAAGCAGAGTAACACTGGCTTAGAGACTGGGTAACAACCGATTTTCCGTCAGGATAGTATAGAGAGGGTAAGGATTTCAACATCCCATCCTGATGTATATTTAGTCTCTTTGAGTACATCTCTTGGTGAACCTGTGCTGGTCACGACACTCTTCTGTGAATGGGGACCCCCTTGTCTAATATGTTTGACTTCTTCAGATAAATGTATTAAATCAGACAGAAAAATAAAATGATTCTATAAAAGTTACATAAGAAACTTTAGAAAATTATCCCCGCTGTCTAAAATCAACCTTTATTGCAAGCATTGGAACTTAGGCTGCAAATATGGGCCAACATAGAAAGGCTCTCAACACTAAGTGTGCTGTCATGAGACTGAACCACCCATCTGCTATAAAAGACACAGGACTGCATTACTTTGAGGTTTTAAATTGGTGACTAAATACACAGAATTCTATAGCATTATGTGATTTAAGACACAATGTTAGAGTGTATAACAAAGAGTATTTTTATCATTACTTAAAGAATTTTACTAATGGCAAATATTGGACATCCTATGAAACATCAATTAAATAGAGGTTTTATGGGAAACCTTATTCTACTTTACCTTTGCAAAATTTCAAATTATGTGATTTTTTACACCATGGGAAAATATAGCCTACATCATTATCACCATTTCTATAAAATTCTTTCTTGCATTAAATTCACTCATAATGTCAGAAAGGGATAAAACTTACTACTCTGCATCTCTACATACTTTAACCTTACAAAATAGACAGTCTCTTTGCATCTATGATGCTTGAGTAAATAGATTAATGATATATACAGACCATGTGTCCTGAGTAGGTGCCTACTTGAGCCTGGAGAGATGCTACCAGCATGACACCGAGGGGTTTGTTAGAATTACTGTGTAAGGTCCTGTCCATCAGGATTCAAAACACCTAGGAGATAGCTGTTTGAGGAGTACTCTGTCCCCTGAGGAGAGCGGGACATGTTTAGGGTCATTAGGGTCCACTGGTGTTTGGGCAGGTAGACAATTGCCAGTGTGTGAATGGAGACAGGACCTCAGAAGGTAGAGGTAGGGTAGATACCCCACCAGTGGAGAAGTTTGAACTGGGAGGTGATGGTTAAGGAGAAAGGGCCAGCCATAGAGCAGCTCAAAAAGGCTTAGGCCTATAGGGGAATGTGGGATGGCCATAAGGTAAATAAAGACAATGGCCAAAATAACCTGAGTTCAGTGGAGAGCTTGATTAGCTGTTGTTTGATGAGTCCATTGGCCCTCTCCACCTTTCCTGAGGATTGTGGATGATAAGAGAGGTGGAATTTCCAGGAAATGTTGAGAGCTTCTGACACAAGCTCCATGACCCTGGAAGTGAAGGCTGACCCATTTTCCATCTAGATGGTCCATGGGATGCCAAACCAAGGAATGATGTGGTCATGGAGTACCTGAGCCACTGCATCTGTCGTTTCCTTGGAGGCCGGAAACTCTTCTATAAGTTTGATAAAAGTGTCCACAAGTGTTAGGAGATAACAGAGTTTTTTATGAATAAATATATGGGTGAAATCAACCTGCCAGTCTTCACCCGGCTAGTGTCCATGAAGCTGGTACAGAGACTGACATATATGGACAACCTCCTGTGGGTTGGCCTGGGCACTCATCTGGCAGGAGGAGTGAACCATGATTGGCCCAGACAAGGTGATCTTGACAGCCTCCCAAGTGAGTTCAGCTGCCCGCCACCAGGGCTCTTAGGCATGGTTGCCATCCACAGACAGTGAGGTCCAGCTGTTTGGATAAAAAGGTGACAACTCAATTCGAAGGCCCAGCCTTTTGGGTTAGAACTCACATGACCACTCCTGACTTCTTATCTGTATAGAGATGGTAAGGCTTTGTGAATTCTGGATGTGCAAGAGCAGGGGCTGTTAGAGGGCATCTCACAGTAGAGAGAAATGGCAGTGGACTATGGCCGGGTCGGTGAGAGGCCCTGTGGGTGTCTCTCTGAATGCCTGGTACAGAGGCTTCGCTGTAATGGCAAAGTTAGGGATCCAATGACAAAAGAAGCCTAGCAGGCCCCAAAATAAGAGGATTTGAGCCCCTGTGGTTGGAGGCTGTAAATCCCACAGACCTGTCAGAGGTGAGTATCTTAGAACCTAGGCTAAGACCAACACCCAGATATACCACTTTAGGAGATCACAGCTGAACCTTAGTTGGTGAGATCAGATATCCCAGGGATCCAAGGAAGTTCAGGAGCTCAGGGGCAGCCTGTTGGGACAGAGACAATGTAGGACTGCAGAGAAGCAGGCATCGACGTACTGGAGGAGCTTGCTAGAATCTGTGTCCAAGTTTGAGAGTTCTCGAGCCAGAGCTTGGGTAAAGAAATGAGGGCTGTCCTGAAAACCCTGAGGGGGAACAGTTGATGTAAGCTGTCTGGAAGATGGGGATTCAGGATCCTCCCAGGTGAAGGCAAAGAGGAAGTATGAGTCAGGATGTAAAGGGACAGTAAAGAAGGCATCTTTTAGATCCAGAACAGTAAATAGGAGGTGATAGGAGGGATTTTAGACAGGAGATTATATGGGTTGTTAGCCAGTGGGTGAACTGGAATAACTTCCTCATTTATGAGTCAGAGGTCTTGAACCAAGCCATAAGTGCTAGAGGCTTATGCATAAGAACTGGAGTGTTACAGGGTGAGCTGCTAGGAATTAAAAGTCCTTGAAATAGGAGAGGGGTGATAATAGGCTTACGGCCTCAGAGGTTGGTTTCAGAAATAGGAAATGAGGGGAAACAAGATGCTGCCAACATGACCACCAGACAGGAAGATGAAAAACCACGTGCTTATTTTCTGGGGAGCACTTTAAAAAGCCTATGGCCATGGTCTTGACCTTTCCTGGGGAGGGGTCAAGGTTTGGCGGGCTACCCTAACCCTCCTCTGGTAGGAGTCAAAAGTTGATGGGCACAGGGGAGTGCACAAAGATGGAGGCTGAGGCTGGGATTACAAGTATCTTTTAACTTTGCTTATGTTTCTTTCAGTTCTTTGAAACCTTCTAGCAACTGATTTATTCTTCAAGTAATTTAAAGATGTATGACCTCTGAACAGCAGTGACTTTAGGTTCTCAAGGAAATTGTATCTTCTCAGAGTAGATGAGTAGCTGTTTTTCCAATTTCATTTACTGGAGAAAATTATAAAAGTTACTTTTAATTACAAGGAATGAAAAATACACCTAGTTCATAGATGTGTACTATGGAAAAATATGAACTTTTGCTATGCAGGACAAAATTCAAAATACGAAGCACAGAAACGTAATAAAATAATTGCCAAGAATTTTCTGGTTATGAAAATAATCTAGACGTTGATACATTTGAAATGTGTGCTGCTCTTCGGGATTATTTTCATGTTTATATTTTGAGACTTTTTGTGTTTTTTTCATCTTTTCAAACTTGTTATCATCTTGTGGGAATATATTACTCAGAAACATTTGTTATGATCACCTTTATAAATGTGTGTGCTTGTTTAGAAACACATTTTATCAAGATGGTCCTTGGGTTGCTTAAATTAAGTTCCCATAGAAAGCAAACATATCTGTTTTATATACATGGAAGATTCTGAGAAAAGTAAAAAAAATAGCTTATTATCTTTTCTCACTAATTATTTCTTGGAAATTACTCAGGTACCTCATTCAGCATGTTCATGAAACATTACCACATAGTGCCAATTTCACCGTAGAGTAAAAGAATATAAAATGCAAAGAATAGTAATTGTTATATAGTCATTTTTATATATATATAACTTAGACATATTTCTCCATCTATTTTTCTAAGAGAATTTAAAATAAATTTTATGGCAAGTTTCAATTGACCAATAGAAAAATTCCTTTTGTGGGGAAAGAATGAATGGAATGTAGAAAGAATGAGTGAAATGCTTATGATTCAGATTGGATTTTTATAGTATTTTTCATAATAAACCATTGTAGAAAAGCAAAATTACTTTTTAAATATTTATTTAACAAGAGAATCACCATTCCCTCTGCGAATTATTTTAATACTTCTTCATGTGACTGAAATGTTCAGTTTACTCTAACCCATCTGTCTAAAAAGTATAGATCTCCCATTAACTCTTCTCCCAGTTTCCCTTACACAAAATGTTATTTTATTTAAATTCTACTATTTTTCTTCATTTTTATAGCAACAAACCAAAAAATATTTATACCAAATAAAGTTTTCATGGTATCCCTCCCACCCTTGGTGATATATAAGCAAAATATTTTATGTCTTCTGTGTTTGTAATTGCTTAAGATGTGCAATAATAGAAAGCTGAGTGACGTTACAGTGACATTGCTCAGACAATAAATTCTTAATTTAGCACTGTAGGAAACTCACTTATTTCCCTTTTATTACTCATTTGTTCCAGCCTCCCACATTGTATCTCTAAAAATGAAGTGGTTTTAAAGCTTAGTTTCTCACGAATATAACTCTTTTTCTCCCTTTTTCTCCAAAGCAATACTTTATACTGAACTCCCTTTAATACTTTACATAATTCAAAATATAGAGCAAAAGAGATCATTTAAGAATGGCCAGCTGCAGGAGATAGGAGTGGATGGCAAGAGGTGACAATTTAAACCATAAATAAGAGATCTTTGAATAAAGGCAAATCATATGTATTAGCAGGCATTCAATTTATAATTTATTGCAATTGTTCAGTTGTTAACTGTTAAAACAGAGTGTGAGAGAGATCTTTGTGGAAGTAATAAAGGCTTGCTGCTCAACAGAAACAAATGTTTTCAGGAATATTCATAAGTAGAGATGTATTCATAGGGAAATATAAACAGAACACTGTATTTATAACATACATCAAAACATGTATGACACGATCATGTTATTTTATATTCTATTCTTAACACAGCCTGGAATTATCTGAAATGGGACTTTCAACTGAGAGATTTTTCAATCATGATTAGCCTGTGGGAGATTGTCTTGATTGTTTATTGATGTAAGTGGGCCCACTCTATTGTGGGTAGCATCATCTCCAGGCTGGTTGTCCTGGTCTGTTTCAAAAGCCAGTAAAAGTGAGCCTGTGAGAAAATGGATTAGAATCATTTCTTCCATGGTTTCTGTTTTAAATCTTTGTTTTATCTGGAATTCCTGCCTGCCTTGACTTCCCTCTGTGATGAATTGGGACACAAAATGACAAGCTAATCAAGCCATTCTTTTACATTCTTTTACATTAATTTTGTATTTTGCATATTATTATATAGTATTTTATCACAACAAAAGAAAGAAAACAACAATAGTTTGA
>NC_022009.1:96697649-96706237 GCF_000317375.1 Microtus ochrogaster | reverse complement strand
ATAATGGTCCAAAGAGAAGCCACTTCTTTTAATGTTTAGGGAAAGTTGAAATGAGATAACTGTTTCCCAAATCCCAGTCCTAAGTCTTAACTTTTTATTGAACTCTATTCGGGAACACTAAATATACCCAGGATTTCTAATTGTACGAGGAGTAAACTGATCACAGTTACTTGACAATTATAATGAAAATTATGTTATTGCTTTTGTGGCTTGGCATGTAGCTTAAACAAAACTTTGACAAGCCATGTGCAGGACTTCAGTTCAGTCCTTAGTATTGAGACATGCATAATCAATCAATCAATCAATACTTTTTAAAATCAGTTTATTGCCTCTTCCTTCCACTGGTAATTCCTGTGTCTTGTCTATTCTACAAAATTCTTAGATATTGGGCTGGAGAGATGGCTCAGAGGTTAAGAGCATTGCCTGCTCTTCCAAAGGTCCTGAGTTCAATTCCCAGCAACCACATGGTGGCTCACAACCATCTGTAATGAGGTCTGGTGCCCTCTTCTGGCCTGCAGACATACACACAGACAGAATATTGTATACCTAATAAATAAATAAATATTTTAAAAAAATTCTTAGATACTATTAGAATTACTCGCCAGACCCCTGTCAGTAAGTCAGATTATGTGAATGATTGGCACCCTCTTTCTTAAGTAAATACTGAATCTTGGCAATTCTTTGCTTGTGGTTTTGTCGGGAACACCTTGGGAGTCGAGAAAGAGTAAAATAAAAGAATTGATAAAAGTTTGAGTAACGAGGATTGGGAAGTGGACTTGGCCAGCAGATGTCGTAGAGAATGGGATAGTGTGCTGGTCACTCTTCCAGGGACAAGAAGCATGAAGAGTTGCATGCTGCCGCAACAGTTAAAAGCCATGGTCACTGCACTCTTCTACTGTGTCCATAGAATGATGAAAGTGACCATATTTAGGGAGCATTTGATATGGCCCATAGATGAAGTTATAGTTTTTTGTGTTTGTTAGCTTTTAGTTGTCAAGAAAATTTGCAAACATACATAGAACGATTAAATTTGGAGTTCAGCTTGGATATTTTAAATATCATTTATATCCTTATTTTTCATGAAGAAACTGAGGCAAGATAAGGTCTGTTGGCTTGCTCTGTTTTCCAGAGTTTTGTGGAAAAGCTTTTAGGAAACACTAATATTTCCGCAAATGAATTTTTATTCTGTAAAATTATTATACTGACAAAGGTAGGCTCTGGAATAACTTTCAATTCTAAAGAAATTAGAAACATCTTAGTAAGTAGATTATTTTTAAAGAAGTTATAATTACTCATTTTGTCATCTACCTGAAACATAATCTGTACAGTCTTTATAAAATATAGAACATTTACTTATTTTTTTGTTTTCAAAAATTTCCTCCATTACAAATTACATTTTAGCCTTTGTCAAAGATTTTTGTTAGTCATTCTGATATATTTTCAGTCATCTCTTGTTCAGGTTAGTATAAGTTCTGCAAGGAAGTGTTCTCTGCATATTTAAAAGTTCATTTGCTTCTGAAGATCACACCCTCTCTTAGTGAGGCTTCAATGCAAGATCTTCTGAGTCCTTCAACATTTTCTTCTGACATAGCACCAGCTTTTACAGATGACAGGGCGTCTGTTCCATTTTCATCTCTCTTCAAAAGATTTGCAGTTTTTAAAGTACTATTTACTCTGTTTTGTGACATCATTTCTATAGGTCTTTATTAAACTCATATATTTTTTTCTTTAATGCTGTGAACCTTCTGTCATTTGGGCCAATTATTTGAAAAATTTTGAACTAAATAGCTACTAGGGATTATTATACAAAAGAGAAGGGTCTTTAATCTTCTTAGAGGTTATTGCTAAGAGCTGATAAAAGTGAGTGTTTTGACTTTTTAGATATTTGGAAATACTGTTTCACACATTTCCCATCTGGCAGACATGTCATTAATCCTATTTATATGCCTCTTTTCTTGTGAAGGCTTTAAAACTTTTGGGACTTATTTATTCTTAAAATCTCAAAGACCAAAGTACATGAGACATGGTGTTCTCACCTTGTAATCAGACAAATTGAGACATAGAAAAAAAGATGAGCAGTCTCTATGACCCATATCCTTGTGGGTCATTTCAACATTTCCAGAACAAGAAAAGAAAACTATTAATATTGACTTCTAAAAGCATTAAATTGAGGATATGTACACTATCATGTTGCTCTGAAGCTCATTGTTTGAACTACTGGGATAATGTGAAAGTAGCTGGGAAAATAAAAACAAAACAATAGAGAGACCTTGAGATCCAAGGTTAACTTGGTCATTTCCTTGAAAATGTTTTGCAAGTATGAACTGTAAACTCTATCTGAGAGGGATATTAAGTTGACTACCAAAGTCATTTACAATGTTAAAAGTAGGATTGTCTTCCTTTGGATTTCCCAAAGACAACATTTTCTTCTTCAGAATTATGTTTAATCTATGAACTAATTACAGATTTAATTTGAAAACCAATATGCAACATATAAATCCCTCATTCTAAACACTGTGAGACATTCATATATTATTGCTATATTATTACTTTATTTGTACCTTGTTTGTCTAAATAGAAAACACGAAAATACAGTGAGCATGGTTAAGTCACTTTTATATGGTAGTATTTGGTTAGCTAATACATACAAATGCCTGTCTCCCTGTTCTACTTGTGTAATGAGATGATAACAGGAATACTAGTCATTCTTCCACTTTCTAAAGGTCCTATAATGACTTTATTTGCTCAAATAATAAACACAATAAATATCTTGGCAGAAAGCACTTAACAAGACAGCATTCAATCATGTACATTTATCTGGTGAACATCATCTGGCCAGAACATTTAGCATTAATGGTTAGAATATCACTCGCTACAAGTTGGTCGAGGCATATGAGATGAACAAGGACACATGGCTTACTTTCTATTAATATTCTGATTGTAGATTACATGAATACGTTCATTTATGAAATTTATCAGTGTGTATACTCATGATTTATTCATGCTGCTTGTTAATTACAATTCCATTTAGATTTTAATTTTTCAGAGGGTAATAATGGTATTACAGGTGTGGATGGAAAATTAAATAATCTATGAGAAAATCAGGTAAAAAATTTCTAAGCATATACTCTTACTCTAATAAGAATAAAGAGATTCAAATAGGTGATATTAATTTAATGTGCCAGTAGATGACTGATACAAGGTTCGGCAACTGCTGCTCATCTTATCAAGCATAACATTATAAATTTCTTTTGCACACTGAACTTCAGCTGGGGACTCTTCTTTACTTCCTGGCCTGCCTTGATGTGGGCTCTTCTATCGCGATGGTCTCAACACTTCACACTGACAACTGAACACAATGGAAAACTTGGCCATCTAAGTAAACAGAAAAGTATTAGCTTGAAGCCAAATGGTAATAGTGGTACCTTTATATACTCTGTATAATAATGGCCTTTCTCTATAACTTCATTTAAAACTCAACATGATCTCACTCAAATGTCAGAAACTCTAGCTAGAACAGGTTACATAGCTTACATGGATATTTCAAGTATGTAAAAGAGTCAAAACAGTTTGAAAAGACTGCAGACTTGTATGACTGCCATATCTTGAAGAAAACATTAGTCATGAAAAAAGGAGTGATAATGGTACAGAGAATCATGAAAATGTTCAAAGGAAAAGCATAACAAGCCCAGAAATTGATCCATTCATAAACAAATGGGCAAGTCATATTCAAACAAGTTTCTAAAAAAATCTATAGGGATAAATGTCCTCTTTGTCACACATGATGCTACAGTTCAGATATACACATAAGACCAATAAAATGGACCAAAATCCTTACTCTCACCATATAAAATAATTGTAAGTGAATAATAGACATTAATTCAAAACTTAAATTATAACTGTTTGAAATAAAGCTAAAGAGAAAATATTTTTAACTTCCACATGGGTAGTTTTTAAGAAAAAAATAAACTATAAAAAGAAACAAGAGGTACGTTGGGCTCATTCAAAAACTAAAAATAACTGTGTTAGAAATGGAATAAAATGGAAAGTTTCACCTTTGGACAACTGTTTCTCAAATATTAATTTGATAAGAGACTTATATTCATATTATTTAAAGATCTCCTACAAACTCTTAAGAGTTAGACAGTCTGTTTTTTTTATGGGCAATGGAGCAGAACAATTATTACACTATGTTATAGAACCACTAATAAACAAGGAGCAATTCAAAAAGACAACACTACAGCAGGTGTCTCTCAGTGGATGAGCATAGGAACATCACGACAGGATATATCCTAGAAACATGTCATGAACTGGATACTGCTTACCAGCAGTAGGCAGTTGTCATTTGCATCCACAGAAACATAGTCACATCTCTAGGAAATAGCACTTGTGGAACAGCTGCCAATTCTTAAAAGCTACGTGCTGTTTTACGTATTCGTATGTGCATGCTTATTTTTAAAGAAGTTTTTTGAAATTAGGGATGTATAAGACATAGCTTTGACTTTGTACTCCAGAAGAGGCGAAGTGTGAACTAAGACATAGGCTAGTGGCTCAAAGTAGTTACAAAATCTAGGCTTTGCAAATTGAAAAATAATGAAACAATGCCTTTAGATAGTTCAGCAATAAGTTTTATGTAGAAATTATGTCATCTTTCAATAAATACCTTTTGAAATTAATATAGAATATTCAAGTGTTATACAAAAGCATACATATATAAAAATATTGCTTGTAAAATATGTGGATTCCATAGAGTAAGCTGAGATATTGTTAAAGGGTTTCTGGTAATAAATAATATGAAATTATGGAAAATAACTGTACTGTAAATATTTCATAAATGTGTTAGTGCTTTTATTCAAGAAAAATTGCAGTAGCTATAAATTGTGCAAAGATATGAATATGCAAAACATTGAATTATGTCAATTGTAAAATCAGATCACATTCTTCAAACTACTGAAATATTACTGAACATTTAGCCACCTTCCCCCTTTTATTCTTCCATTCAGTGAACAAATGGTAAAGATTTAAGTTTATTCCCCTTGCTAAAATTTTAAACTCTATAAACCCTAAAGAACTTTTCTATCAATTTAGAAATATGTTTTTTAGGATAAAATTTGACCCTATCCTCAGTCATTTTAATCCTGTAATTCAAGGTTCTCGATCAGACAGAAGGCTAGAATGTCCATATGTCTTTATCAGAGGCTTGGTGGAGCCAGGCTAACTGTACTTGATTAACGTGAAGTATCCAATAATTTAATATGGTATAAAATGAGAAAATTTCACCTAGTAATCTGCCATGAATATAAACAAAGACTGACAAAAAGGGAAATTATATGTGACAAAGCTAATTTTATCAGAAAACAAGAGAGGAAACATGGAAAATGCAGCTGCGATGAAGAGCCAGACAAAGTTTATATGAGGAGAACTATCCAGAACTCTGAGTATGATTGTCTAAAATCTAAAGCTATTTATGTTGTTGAAATCACACAGTCTCTATTTCTTTATGTGTCATCAGAGGAGACAAACACTAATAAACAAATATAATATTATCATTATGTTTCTATTTTGTAAGCTTCTTTTTATTACAAAATGATTCAACACATAGGTATATGTCTCAGGATATTTGAACAGTTTGGAAATTCATGTACAAATACTTAGAAATGAAAGAACATTCTCATTTAAGTTTACTAAATATTTTATACCTTAACAAATGGTTGCACTAACTCTACTTCTTCCAGGAATGACAGTTCATAAATGATTTTGTTGCACATTTATCTCTACAACTTATGTTAAACCTTTGTGTTTTGATGGGTATAAGATAGCTACTGAAATTTTAATATTTTTTCTTTTGATTGGTGTTGCTATTCATTTCCATTTGCTGATATTTTTTCACTGATTTTTAATCTTCATTTTTTTCTATTTCATATTTTTATTACTAATTAACTCTACCTATTTATTTTACATCCCAACCACAGTTTCTCCTCCCTCTTCTCCCATTCCTACCCGCAGCTCTCGCTGACCCCCAAGTACACGCTTTGTCTGCTGTCTGTTTCTTTTCAGAAAGAGGTAGGCTTCCCATGCCTGTCAAACAAAGATTGGCATATCAAGTTGAAGTATGAATAAGCTCCTCCCCTTGTAGTAAGGCTGGGCAAGGCAACCCAGTATGAGAAATAGGTTGCTAGAAGGTAGTAAAGCATTAGAGATAAGCCTTATCTCCATCACTTAGGCAGCAGAGTGGGTTTTCTGGGAGCAGAATCCAGTAGGTGGTGGATCCCAGGCTGGCAGGCAGGCCACTTCCCTGCTTGTCTGTTGGTGGAGACTGTGTAATCCTTGTTTCTTAATATTAAGATTAAGAGGTAGTTGTGATATTTTTTCCTACTTTCTTGATATTTCTCTATTTCTTGATAATTTCTTGAGAATTGAGACTATGGTTGACTATTTCTTAAACCATTTTCCAGAACTTCTGAATAATAACAACCATAGAAGAAGGACAAAGTGTAATTCCAATTCCCAAACTAATGGTATATTTTTACTGATTTGATTAAAGTAATATGCATATTTAAGGAAATTTGACTTGCTTGTCATGACACATTACTTAGGTTTTTAAATTTCTGATCCATACCATAACAAATGTCCTCTGCTGTTCCTTCTTATTCAACATTTAAATTTTCATTTATGGATGTATGTATATATTTGTAGCCACTATGTATTATACTAATTTTAAAATTTTTAATAATTTATCAAATATATCACTCTTGAAATAAATTAAAGAATTAGAAAAGCAAACAGTGAAGGAAGAGTTGTACAGGAAAAACAGCCTATTCTGATACATGTATGTTTAGAGTGGGTCATTAATATTATATATGAATTCAGAAAACAGAGAATCACCAGGAAAGAAGACTTAGCAAGGTGTTCAGAAGTACAACTATGTTGGAAAGAAAAACCAAGATCTGGAGACTATCCAGCAGCCCTAGTGACTATTTTCAGTTTGACTTCTATTCATAGTAGCTCATATATCCAAGATGATCATGTTGACAACTATGGTTATTAATTAGAAGGTAGTTAAAGCACAAAAACATTAATAAGACAGACTCTAAACCATGTGAGAGTTTGTGGTGGCCTGGACAGCTTGCTCTGAAAATGAAAACTGGCAAATATATATAAAGTCAAAGAACAGGATTCAGTTTTGGATTAGATTTAATGAGATGTGATGAAACAAAAGAAAAATACTAGAAATATTGTTCAAACAATAGGAATATAAAGCATATTGTTTATGTTTTTGACACAAGAGGGATATTTTTATGACAGAAGACAATGATTTGTAAATTTGGGTACAGATTCACTAAATAGTTATTACAAGGCTCAAATAAATATCAGAGTTATGTGTAAGTCTCAACTTATCTGGTTAGTCTAAATATAGATGTCTAAACTGCAAAGCACACACACACACACACACACACACACACACACGTGCATGCGTGTTTAACTTCTAACACAAGCCCACACAGTTTGAGGAAATAAATTGTACTTAAAATAATCTGACAATTACTATAAGCCACATATATCCCAGGATGGCTGCAAATGTCGCACCAAACATCTGTAAACCAAAATGTCATGTTATAATATCAAATGGTACTGCAGCCCTGATGTTTATTGATCAAAACTAGGGCACATACTGGTTTTTGAACTCTCTGTTATATTAGAGTCACTTTCCTAAAGGTTAGAATACCAACAAGTAAGAAATAGGAAAACATTAAGGTCCAGGAAACAGGAAAAACAGAGGAAAATGGACTGTCAGCCAATAGTGATGTAAAATGAATACAGGTGATTTGAAATTTGTCATTCATTTAACTATGTTGAGTTCTTGGAGACTTTGCAGGAAGTTTCAGTGAAATGGTGTTTGAGATATTTAATGAGAAAAATGCAGTCCATTAAACAATGATTATGGTCATTTCCTTTGGACTTGTGTTTATCCATCTGTCAGGAAATTTTAACAGATAAAAATTACAAAATACCAATTTTTCAAATACTGATCATTATGTAATAAAAATGTTTTCTGAGTGAAAAGAAACATGCCAGATGAATTTGTCAGGCTTTGCATTCACATGAAAATTTCTAAACTTTTGTTTAACAGAATGAAACCATGGTAGAACTCAAAACATTCCCTGAGATGTGGGGATGGGAATGACAGGACCAGGAAATGAGTCTTCCTGAGTCTCAACAATGCTGGAGAGGAGAGCTATACACAAGGCAGAAGAGACTCTTCAGACCCAAGGACCCACATTTTAAATTGACAACAGGATACTCATCGAGAGATGAAAAGGAGAAAAAAGAAAAGCTCCCAAGAACAAGAAATTACCAACCCATGAGATTATCGAAGTCATTGCCAGGCTCTAGAAGAAGATTGTGAAAGTGACCTGCTATTCCAAGTGGAAATGGAAATTTTGATATCTGACATAATGTAAAACAATTTTTAACAATATCACTGAAGCATAATAAAGATGGATTAAAACTAAAATATTAAAACCCAATCATCCTGTTTCCCCAAGTTCCCCCCATCCTCCCCTTCTCACTTTTCTCTCCCCATCTCC
>NC_022009.1:96675957-96692437 GCF_000317375.1 Microtus ochrogaster | reverse complement strand
GCCCCTGGATAGCACACACTCACCCGTCCAGATGGAACTCCTCAGTACCTAAACAGGGCTGTCTGGTAGCCCGATGATCGATGATCAGGGACAAAAGGAAAAACCGGGCAGATGGTGCGAGATCTAGGAGAGCACAGGCACCCCTGGAGCACAAGCTGAAGGTGCCTGTGCTCCCTTACAGGGGAGTTTAAGGCCTGCCTGGTAGGCAGGCACTCACCGCTCTGGGTGAGTCACCTTAGTGTAGGAGCAGAAAACTATTCTTGAGCTCTGGTCCTAGCATACAGCAGGGCAGGGTTGGGGGGGGGTGCTGGGGTGCTGGGTTGTGCATAAGAAAGACAGCCCTGCAGAAGGAGCTGGGAGGGGGGGAATGTTGGCTTCTTTCCTGTGTTAGTGTTCCTTGATACTTTCCAATATACATTCCATGTCTTGGCTTTTCTCTTTGGAGTGTCTTTCAAGAGACAGTTTAAAACTAGTGTCCTTTGCTTTGAGAGCCACAGGAGTGTTGTTTTGCATACCTGGTTGGGATGGCAGAATGAACTGCACTGATCCTAGATTACAACACAGGAAACAGACAAATAAAGAAAGATATTTTTCATTAAGAGTGGCAGAAATTCAATTTGGAGAAATTAAAACAGAAGTGGAGATTTTAAAAATAATGAGAAAATAATGTCAAATAAATATCTTTAAAATTGTTTTGAGTAAAGCAAAGGAAATCAGTTAGAAAAATTTATATAAAATACATACATTGGAAAAAATGTAGAAACTGACCAAAGAACACCATAGAAATTCTGAAAGTGAAGACTACAATAGCTCAATGGACATGTTGCCAGAGGCATGCAATGAAAGACTTGCATAATCAGAAGAATCAGTAAACTTGAAACAGGCCATGTGAAATTACTAAGTCAGTGAAGCAAAAGGATAATGAAAAAGGAAAATTAAAAATAGCTTCAGGGATTTCTAAAACATCATCAACTGGACCCATTTGAACTCTTGGAAACTTCCAGGGAAAGAGAGAAAAATCTCAAGGAACCCATCTGAAGAAATAACATCAAAATATCTACCATACTCCAGAAAACTGCTGTGTATACAAAATAATAAACTCCAAGAGCAAAATCCATCAACCCAAATCGTGATGTACAATAAAACTGTCAGAAGTCCCAGATGGTTTCTTGGAAACTTCAGAAGTGATGTGACTGGTCTAGCAAAAGACAGTTTTTTAAAATTGATTTTTATTGAGCTCTACATTTTTCTCTGCTCCCCACCTTGCCTCTCCCCTCCCCTTCAACCCTCCCCCACATTCCCCATGCTCCCAATTTGTTGAGGATATCTTGTCGTTTTCTATCTTCCATGTAGATTAGATCTGTGTAAGGCTCTCTTAGTGTCCTCATTGTTGCCTAAGTTCTCTGGGATTGTGATTTTCATTGCTTTCATTGCTGGTTTTCATTGCTTTATGTTTGAAAACCACTTATGAGTGAGTGCACGTTTTTATTGCATCATCAGCAACTGTACAGGCAGAAATCTTACAAGTTAGAAGTATATACGGGATAGCAAGATGGATTATGGAATAAGACCAAGTACCCAGAAACCCGATGACATAAAGCAACCCCGGGAACCTACATGGTCAAAGGAGAGAACTGATGTTTTTATGTTTTGCTGTCACCATGACATATGCACTATGGCAAATTCCCATCCACATATACACTCAAACACAATAAATAAAAACAAACATGAATTTTCAAATTTTGTAATAGGGAGATAATCTATTCAAAGTGTTAAATGGAGGACAGATTTTTAAAAAATATGTGTGTGTGTATGTATGTATGTATGTATGTATGTATGTATGTATGTATGTATTTGTGTGTGCATATTCATGAGTGTGAGTACCTAAAAGCCAATGATATTGAGTGTCTTTCTTCAGTTGCTCTCCACTTTTTCCTTTTGTGACAGAGTGGACAAGCTGTATAAAAATACAATGAAAAAAATAGAAAAAAACTTGGAGCAAAGTTTTGGCAGTAAAAAATGTCAAGCAATATAGAAAAAGAACAAAAGCAATAATGGAAGATAAGAGACAAAATAGATCACAAGATATATAAAAAAATGATTGAAAAAGTTTTTCCTCTCAAATTTTTTAATGTAAAGAAAATAAATGTAATCAAAAGTCATAGGTTGTCTTAATTGATAAAAATTATATGATCAGTCTATATTCTCATTAAAAAGACTCAATTTAAACCTGAGGAAGCACACTGCATAAGGGTAAAAGAATGTAAAAATAGAGTCCATGGGAATACAGGACAATGAAGAGTGTGTGAGTTTAAACTGAATACACGAAGTGAAAGTAGTAAATATACAATGACCAACACAGGAGGGGTCATTTTCAGAGACACTGTGATGAGGGGACAACAAATTTGATCAAGAAAAGTTTTTGAAGGGAGTGAGAAAATGTTACTATATTAAATATGTTCGCTAAAATAATTTTATTTATATTTCAAGGTAATTTAAGATCTTGTCTCATTTATTTGCGGAATTTAAATGAATAGGGTTGAGTCAGGAGAGAAGGCTCAGTGGTTAAAAGCACCAACTGTTTTTGCAGATGACCCAGGATCAGTGCCAGGAAGCCACATAGCAGCTTATAATTATCAGTAACTCAAGTCCCAGGTAATCTGGCACGCTCCTCTCACCACCCTATGACCTGGGCATGCAGGTAGGATACACATATCTATGCAGGCGAACCACTCTACATAAAAAAAAATTATTTAAATGGAGTCTGTTTTATACAAATTTAAATTCAGTCAAAAATAATGTGTGAGAGCACATGTCTTTAATCCCAGGACTCAGGAGGCAGAAGCAGATGGATCTCTGTGAGTTTGAGGCTAGCCTGGTGTACAGAGTTAGTTTCAGGATGGGCTCCAAAGCTATAGAAAAACCCTGTCTTGAAAAACAAAAAACAAAACAAAACAAAAGTGCGAATAGCATCAATGAAGCAGTAATATATCTCTTTCAGAGGAATTTTGTTGGAAAGAAGAATGAATAAAAGAAGATTTTGGAAAATAACTAGGAAAGGGATAGTCCATTAAGACAGAATTTTCTGGAAATATAAAAGAGAATGTAGGAAAAAGAAATATGTGTGAAAGATTCGTCTGTACATGATGGTATTTATTTCTCATTTACCAACATTTCTCAAGTGCTTGTCTTTCCTAAGTGCTGCTACTTGTTTAAAGACAGTGAATTGAGCATGAAGTTTTAGGGAAAAATGGTATATGTAGTAACTGATTTTGGAATGAAACTGTATTTTGTGTGACTTTCATTGGGGAAACCTGGACAAATTCACTCCAGATCAGGCTTCACTGTACAACAATGAAACTACTTCATTTATGTTTAGCTGGTCAACAGTGAGTTTATCTGTGTTATTTACATGAGTAACATTTACATGTGAAGGTAACTCATGTACAGCTTCATCATCAGCCTCCCACTCCCAGCTACATACACACCATAGGATATATCTTTATGTCATTGCAGAAAAGATTCAATAAATCATACTTATTCAAGTACACTAGCTTTATATACAGTACTGCCCTATGTCCTAAGCAAAGCCTCCTGGGAATATATGTGTACATTAAAATTCCTTACCTTTGTCACAACCATCTAAATAGCAGAGCCTCTAAGTGTTGCGTGTTGTAATAAGCCCCTTGGGTGACTTTATCCAAAGTTTAAATGTCACTGTACCACACTGCATTACTTTACCTGATTTTATGTTCAATATGTCAGTGATTTCAGCTCTTTACTGGTGAAAAGATCTTTAAAAATTAAGTCATAAGCATATTCTGTTTTTAGGATGAGTATTTTCGTCCTGCCAAAAATCAATGGATGAATTGGAAAACTGAACAGAAAGGCACAGACTTTCCCTGGAGAAGATGCGAGAGTGCAGCATAAATAAATTATCTTCCTGCTAGGGTAGACTATGGCAGTGTGCTGATACACAAGGCTCCTGTCAGGAGGTGCACTCAGCTACAGATGTAGCATGATGGAGTCACCCATAAGTCACGCTTGGTACCAAATGCAAAGAAAATAGAAGTTGAAAGTGCCACCAGTCTGTCCAGTTCTGGTTTATTTTTAATGACAAGCCAATCTGGTTTGTGTCTAGCATGTCATACCAACCCAGACAAAAATCAAGCTAATGAAATCTTCATTGAGTGAAGAGAAGGGCAGAATACCAAAGTAACGTAAAACTTTCTGGACATAAACATGTTATTTTAGCTGCTAAAACAACACAGGATACTTTGGAACATGTGTCAGCACCACTGTTATCTTTATTTGTAAAGAGGAAACAAAATATAGAACGTTTTAAAAAGCAAAGCATAATATAAGCAAAGAGTCAGCTTTGTTCTTTTAAACATTTACTTATGGGGTGGGAATTATTTACATGTTCTTAAGTTTTAAGATAATATTTTATGATTTAGGACACTTTCATATATAGATAGAATATATTTTGATCATATTCGAGCCATCCTTCTCCTTAATCTCTTCTCGGATCACCCCAAAAGTATGCACCCCCATATTTATAATGTTTTTTTTCTAACCAGCAATATTCAGTTGTTGTTGTTTGTGTCCTTAGAAATGTGAAGCCATTGACTAGAGTAAGGTGAACCTCTCTGGGGTCTCAATCTTAAAGAAAACAGATCTTGCTGACTCCCCATGGGAATCATTACTCTTTCTGAGGAGTAGTTGAGGGAGTCGTGTGTGTGGGGGGAAGGTAGGGGAAGCAGGAGTGGGGGAAGGTGGAGGGACTGGGATACCTATGTAAAATGAAAAAAGCTTGCATTAAAAATAAAACAAATTTTTGCTTCCCTAAAAGAATGAACTGACAACAGCTTCTCAAGCTGCTATGAATATGGAGTTGATGGAACCACCTAACAAGCAAGTGAATGTGTGAGAAGCACTGGGGTACTCTCTTTCCAATTACATTCTTAATCTCCCTTCCTTCTTTTATTTCCTCTGTTCTCCTTTAGGATCTCAGGTCTCATGTAAATTCAATTCTCCTCAAATTTAGTAGTCTTAGACTCCTGATCTTCCTGGGATTGTAGGTGTGTGATGCCATACCTTGCTTAAGCAATTCTAAGACTGTTATGGGCCTGTGTCCACTAGGTCAACACTCTACCCAAATCAGTTCTATCCCACAGTCCCTTATCACGTTATCTCTGAAATAGTAAATGAGCTAAATTCCTTTGCCACAGAGTAAAAATTACCGTGGGTTTCTTTACTACATACTGTTCATCTACCCAAAATGTCTCTCCTTGCCTCTCACTGAGATTTTTCCTAATAGATTTTTCTACTTCAATGAACAATATTGCATTTATATTCCAATTAACATAGGCATTGATTTTTCTCCTCTATGAGCTATGTTCCAAACTTAACATATTATGTGCTTAATATTCTTGATATGAAATGCCCTATAATAATAATAGAATACACTTCATATTAATCATTACCATTATAAACCACAGCTCATTGTGGTAAATATTGATTCTCACTCTGTGGCAGCACCATGCCTTTCAAAGCGCAATTATTCTGAGACAAAAAAAGTTTTGGTTGAGCTTGTTGGCTCTGGATGAAGTAGAATTCTTAAAAAAAAAATTTAAACCTACACAGAAGGCCAAAATTTTTGATTCTTAAAATCATTAAACAAATTAGGTGGTAACAACTTCTTGTTGTTAGTATTCATTATTTCATGGTTCAACACATATATTTGAATTAGAGACTAATAGTTTCATTTATTTTTCTATTTTTTATATTGGATGAGAACTGATGAATTTTGAAATATCTAGTGACAGAATTGAAAATGAAATCACAACCTTCCCTAGAAATTTCTGTGAAGTTCAAGTGCTTATAGAAAATATTGGGGGAATTCTAAGAAATTATTTCCATGCAGCCGATCTGAGGATGGAAAACAGCAGATAGTAATAAAATATTAACTTATAGTTAAAAGGCATGTTCAGAAGAGAAATAAAGACAGTTAGATATTAGACACTTAGAAATATTTTAGATACTTAAAAGTCGAACTATTTAAAGATACATAAATCAAAACATGAGTCTGAAGAGTAATTATGATACTGAAAATAATTGATAAAATGGATGTTTGTGAGACAGATGTAGCTGAAATAATAGTTAGATAAAATGTATGGAATTATAAATTATAAATCTTTCTCTCAAGATAAACTTTTCTTTTTTATTTTCTGAGAAAAAATATTCAGCTATTTTAAAACATCTTTGCTTACCAAGAGGCATAGATGCCCAAAGAAGTCCAATTTGATGATTACACTACTTTGCTGAAGACAGCACACATTTGATCACATGATTTGAAAAAATCAGACTGGTAGCCTCCCTGATGGCTAGCTCTCATAATACTAGAAGTTGTTATATAGGCTACTGAGAGGAAAAAAAAAAAAAAAACATCCAAAGTTTTACGTAGCTGTGAATCATGTGAGCTACAATAGTGACACAGTATGTTGTGCTCATGGTCACAATCTGCCATAAATATTACTGGTAACAAACTTGTTTCTGATTGCATTTAAGGTCTGCTCCATAGGAGTGAATACATGACTGCGACTGTAAACCTAGATAACAATCCATTATATTGAGCTCACAGCCCCCAGCTGGTACCAACCTGGGAAGTCATGTACATGCTACCTAGTCTCTGCCAGTCCATATAAGCTTTGATTTTGTTCATTTTTGGTGGCCTCCATTCACTCTTTTTCTTGAATTCTTTCTGCCTCCTCTTTCTTGGCATTTCCTGAGCTCGGAGGTGAGGAATTTGACATATACATTTAATTTAGGGCTGAGTGTTCCAAGATATTTCATTCCTGCCTAATGTCTTCCTGTGAGTCTATTTATTCCTGTCTACTGCAGGGGCAGCTTCTCTTGACGGCTGAGCAAGTCGTTGGTATATGAATATGGCAAAATGTCATTATGTCATTTCATTGATACTTTCTTCCTCATTTGTTTGTTTAAAACAAATAATATTTGGTTTTATCCCAGGTCCATAAATTAGCTAGTCTCAAGTTCTTGTTCACCTAAGCAGTGTCAGATATGAGTTCCATTACATGGAATGGTCCTAAAGTCAAATCAGATATTTGCTGCTTAGTCCCACATTTTTGTGGCACTATTGACCTATGCTTGTAAGACACCATTGTAGATCAAAGGGTTTGAAGCTGTGTTGGTGTTTATGCTTCTCTTATGGGACTGTGGAGAGTACCTACCTGTACCAAAGACAACACTCCTGAGTTTGTGGCTATTCAGTGGAGCATCCTCTACCTATTAAATGATGTTAAGGATATCATAGACACTAGGGGAGAGCCTGTTCCTATTTTTCTGCTAAAGGAACATAGGATTAAAATGGCTTCTAATGACATATTGCTTTACCCATAGTGTAGTGCATCCCTCAACCCTCATCAGAGAGTCTTCTTGTTACATTAGAGGGCAATTTGAATAGAGACTTTCTTCCACTGATCAAGGTTCAGGAAAAAAGGTGTTCATGCCACAAAGGGACATTTATGTGGTTTTGTTTTGTTTTATTTTTGTCATTTCATATGTGAGTGAGATCATTTGTATATGCTTTTGTTTGCCTGGCTGATTTGACTTACCACAATGACTTCTGATTTCATCTATGTGGATGCATATGACAATAATTCATATTCTTTTGACAGAGGACACTCAAATTTATGTGTACTTTTCCTTTCTTCCTTTCATCAGTATACAGAAGACATTTTCAGTCTTGAGAACTGTGGGAGTAAATTATGAGTAAACATTGATCGTGTATATTTGTCTTATGATTTTATTTACTACTAAGTATATATCTTTGGATTTTCTCGGTCGTATTGTAATTTTACATTGTGTGTATGTGTGTGAGAGAGAGAGACAGAGAGACAGAGAGAGAGAGAGAGAGAGAGAGAGAGAGAGAGAGAGAGAGAGATAAAGAACACAAGTGTTCACAGAAATTAAGAATTGCTGTCAATTCCTGGTCTTGGAGTTACAGGCAGTTGTGTACCACAAAACATGGGTGTTGGGATCTGAACCTCAGACTTTCTCAAGAACAGTAAGCATTCAAGCACCCACAGCCACTGGGCTATTTCTCTAGACCACAAATATAATTTTAAACAAAAGATTATAGGAAAATGAAAATTGATGTTGTAATATCTTTTCTGTGGAAGAGAGTTTATATGTCCTAAAGATTTCTTGAAGGAGATTAGATAGGTCTTTGGAAAATTTAGCAATACTAAAGAAAGCTAAAAATTATGCTTGAAAATTATGAAGTACCCAAGAAGATAATAAATTTTACTGGTTCTACGTGCTTCCTTCTCAATGAGCTTCAAATTTCTATTGGATTCTTTGAAGGAAATAAAACTGGTCACTGACTCTCTTTTTCTGTGTAAATTCACAGCTTTGATTTTTATGATGAATATGACTAATTGCTTTAGAGAGTTCTTTCTGTGAGTTTTCTCTTACCATTGATTCTAGAGGGCTAAGATGTATAATAATTCCTCTATTGGAAGGCCTACATTATTCATTATGAATGAATAAACATAAATGATGGCCAAAAGGAGGTTTTGGAAAACAAGAACCCTTAGGGATTCTGAGGCAAAGTATAAAACATGAAAGAAGAAACTTCTTAAAATGAGTTCATGTGTTGTTGAGAATTCCAGAATTCAACTTGATGGTTTAGGCAGTGTTTGCATAAGGATCTGTGTACCAGATGGATGCGACATGCTACAATACACTAGAATATTGCACGCTTTTGCTATTCATGTGTATATGATCAAGGTTAACCATATACACTCTGGATTTTAGGATACCTTCCTGAAGACGGTATTTATCTTTCTTCCGCCAATTGTTAGCTGCCTGTAGTTCTTTGTTGAGGAATGAAACCTATGGCACTGCCCTGTTCCCCGCGTGTGTGTGTGTGTGTGTGTGTGTGTGTGTGTGTGTGTATGACAACCAAAGGAGAAAAGATTAACAACTTCAGAACAGGGGAGGGAAGATGGGAGAGGACCTTACAGAAGGGTTTCTGGGAGGGGATAGAAAGAGAAAAGGGAAGAGAAAGTATTGTAATTCTATTTCATTTAGAAACATTTTAAAAATGTCCTGAATGCAAAACAAAGAATAAAGCACACACTTCACACATCAGAGATATTCATGGGCTGAAGTGTTGTTTATAAATAGAATGCTAGGATAGTAAATGTTAAAAATAAAATAAAATATCTAGACAGTAATGCGGCAACGTAAATTTCTGTGACAAAATCATGTATATTCGCAATCCCTCCAAATGTTTTTGTAGTTCTCAAGATTGGATGATATTATTGTTATCCTTGCCATATATTGTCTCTCAGATAAACTTTGACAGTATCTATACAACCTCACTCATGTCTGTCTGGCCATAGTCACTAGAGCATTCATTTCCCTGAAATAGGAATATCATCTGTCATGTTCCAGAATACACTCCTGGCCCCAAAACATGAGCTGTGTGCAGTCTTTTAACTGCAATAAAATTTAGATTAGTACTTCAGTGCAGCATGATATCTGGTAAAAAGACAGAAAAAAAAACTGGCATACTAAGAGAAAGTTATAGACTAAGGTGGAAAAAGGATGAAGCTCCAGTTGTTTTCTTTTCTCTTTTTTTTCTTTTCATTTTCTTTTCTTTTTCCTGTGAATTGATTCTGGATTTAAGCATGCCTAAGATTGGCTGCTAAAATTTCCCAAATTTTTTGAGAATAAATTGAGTCTTTTCATTAGCCATTTCTCCAAATATCTTTAATTAGAATTAATTTAGTCAGTTTTCTGTTTCTAACTATATTAAATACATATTCATGCGATTTAATTAAGTCTAGTTATGATTACATTAAAACTACTTCAGCTTAAATTAGTTTTCACAATTTTAGTTTTAAAATGTTACCCAACACTCAGTAAACTAACCTACCATATATTATTTATAGCTCATGTAAATATTTAATGTGCTATATAATTTTATTTTTGATATTATATCTTTCAATGCATTCATTTATTCATCTTTAAATGAATGCACCATTTAAATTATATGTATTTGATGTCAGTGTATGAAGGTTGAAAATGAGATAAATGTGTATTTTATAACTTTAGATTTTTTAAAGATTGTTGGAAAGAAGTTACTTCACTCTTTGACTCAAATGTTCATCTGATAGTAAGGACTGTCATTAATGAATGAATCTTTTCATGTGAAGGGAATATTTCACAGTTAAATTTTTTCAATCTACTTGCTTCTTATATCTATGTATTAATATTTCCTGCATTCATATTGCTAAAAGTTATTGTATCAGTTTCCATAAAACCACACATTTATGCATTTTATTGCTTGATTTAGATGATGTTGCACCCTGGTGATCTAAGGGCCCCTAAATCATAACTTGTAATGGCATTCTTGATTTAATAATGAAAAACGACAATATTTTCAAGCAAATTTGTCCTTTCCACTTATTTTGACTTCCCCTTTATGTGCATAATTATTCTCAGAGAACAGTTTAAGCTCTATTTCTTGGACTACTTTGTCATACTTTTAAAAAATATTTGTTTGATATTATATATTTATTGTACCTATTAAACTGTAGTATAATTGTCACTGTCCCAAGATAGTTTGGAAATGAAAATAACAAAATAAGTTGCTCTGTTTTTTTACTTTTTCTATTTATTATTAAGACTTTTTAAAATGCAATCTTGTCTCATTTTACATAGTTATCCCCTTTCTCACTCACTCCCCTCCTGCTCCCTTCCCTCCGCCCAAGTCCCCATCCACTTCTCAGAAAGGGAAAGGCTTCCCATGGGGGCCAACAAAGCCTGTCACTTTAGTTAAGACAAGACCAAAGCCCTTCCCACTATATCTAGTTTAAGCAAGGTAACCCTGCAAAGAGAATGTGCTTCTAGATACCAGTTCAAACACTAGGGATAAATCCTGGTCCCACTACCAAAACCCTACATTCTGCCTTATCTACACAACTGTCCACATTCAGAGGGTCTAGTATGGTTATTAACAATAGAGCATTTTCCTGAGATAGATGGATCCTACTGATTAACACTGTGGATGCTTGGTATGTACTAAAACTGATGCAACTGAGACACAAATTAAATGAAAATATGTATTTTTTTTCAAGAGGAGTGGTTATGAAGTTACTCCTTTACTGCTTGACTTTTTTCTGTTGTTGATAATCTTTAGAATATCTTTAGAACATTTAACAAAATAAGTACTATGCTCAACCACTGAAATTGTGAGCAGAATAATAGTTATATCGAAACTAGTAATGTAAATTGTGTCTCTTTTAAACATCCTTGGTTGATGATTCAACAGGCACGTTGCCCAGTAAAACATACTATTGAGTTTGCCTATAGATTAGAAAAATGGTGTCTAAAATAAGCATATTAAAACTATAACTGTAAATGAAAGCTTTTGTAAAATGCAGTTCTTTTATATTACATATCTTTATAGGATTTATTTTCTGCTTCTATATTTTTGTCCATTGTGAAGGATTTATTGATGGTCCATTTAAAGTTTTATCGGTTCAAACAAAGAATGCTAAAACACTGTAAAGTCTCTTATTCTAATTAGTTAATGAGGCACATTTGAGTTGTTTGGAGGTTGCTTCATAAGTATCAGGGACCAGAGGCTAAATTCTCCCAATAGTCATCCATCTGTAATCATCACTAACTTCATTGCAAGTTTATTACATAAATAGCCGAGAGCGGTATTTAGATCCAGAAAATAGGTCTGGGAAAATTCAGTCATGTTACCCCCGTTTTCCCCGTTCAACCCTTTAGCTATTAATTTTATTATGATATAAAGTATACTTTCTCCTGTCACTGATTTTTTTTTACAATAGAGATAATTTTACACTTGTGTTATTGGGTTATCAATTATTTAGTAAAATATTTTATTTCTTTTTATTTACTTTTTTCATTTTACATACCAACCCCAGTTTCCCCTCTCCCCTTCTTGCTCCCCCTCAACCTTCTTCTTTCTTGCCCTGCAATTACTCCTCAAAGGGAATAAGGCCTCCCTTGGTAGTATGCAAAGTCTGGCATACCAAGTTAAGGCAGGACCAAGCCCACATCTCCCCCTTATAAATAACTTCATTTAAAGTGTGTTAAAGAGAGAATAAAAGTGTTAGATATATTTAATGGGTCCAAGGTATGGTAATACAGGTAGATATGATTAACACTTTTGTCTGTAATATTTTTAATTGTAACTTTGGTATATATAACTCATAACTCCACTGTCCATATTTATTTATGGTGCCGAAATATCTAAGTGTATCAAGGGGTTATAGTAAAACTCCTAGTTATTTATCAACATGGCTTGTTTTAGTTAATAAAATTATTTCTGAAAATTATAAACAAATTAACATTTATTTTTTTATCCGGAATAATGATATATATATAATCATTATTCAGGTTTTAAACAATAAAGTAATGATAGACTCACTGAAAATGTAATCTCAAATATGGAAATCATTCTTTTCCTTCTTTGATCTACTGTTGGTGGTCATGGCAGTGCTAGTGTTTGTGTGTGTCTGTGTGTCTGTGTCTGTGTGTCTGTGTGTGTGCTATGTATGTGAATGGAGGCATTCAATGGAGAATGAATTTTCTATTCTATTTTGCCTTTTTTATGCTTTGTGACCTTGGAGCATATGGAGATTGTCTGAAATGTGCCTTCCTTCTCACTGGTGGAGTTCTGGGGTTGCAAAACAAATGCTGTGGGTTTCCATTTGACATGGGCTCTAGAGATTTCAATTTACATTGTCATGTTTTCAAGACAGTCACTTATACTCAGTGGAATTTCACCCAAACTTAGTATTTACCTTCATACAATATTTTTGTACACAAATTTGCTACATATGTATTGCAATGGATAAATAAAATAATATATTTTTATATCTGATATTTCAAAGAAATTTAGAATTTTTAATGCAATAATTTAATAATTTTAATTTTGTATATTTTTCTCAGTATTAGATACATTTCAAAAATTGTTAAATTGTTATGTTTTCATATGCATGTATATCATTAAATAATAATTGCAATATTTACCACTCATTTACTGTTTTTTCTATTGGTTTGATATCTTTGATAAATACTATTTGAAATTTTTCAGTATATAAATATAGTATTGTTAACTATAACAGAGAAAATACACATTATGTTCCCAAAACATATTCATTATATGACTATTGTGTAATAAATATGAATATACTGTTGACTATTATCTCCCAGGTATTCTGTACTCTAACTCTTGTCAACTGTCAATTCACTCTGTTTCTCTATGTTTATATATCTGTGTGTATATGAATGTAGATATTTAAGAATATAATTAGCGCAATAATTATGTATAATATTTTGTTACTTCAAAATTAGAAAAAATGTAACAAAAATATCAGATTGAAGAAGTGAAGGTACTGGATGTAGATGATCAGTTTTAGGATTTCTTTTAATGTTACTATTTACACAAACCAGTATCTGAGTCCCTACATGCCGTATTCTTGTCATATTTTCCTACCATTAGTATTGGCTAATACTTGTCAGTAAACATTATAAGGTTTTGTCTCTCAGTCTTGGGCAACGGATGAGTAATCTTTATTGCTATTGTCAAAACACAGTCTCCTGCCTGAGACCTTAAAAACATTTGTTGGGAATAGAAATATTAATGTAAAACTACCCATTCAAGAGTCTCCATTGTTAATATTTCAAAACTGTGTGTAAGGAGACAAAAAACATTTTGGCTTTGAATATAATTGAAGAGGTAACTACATTTCATAATATTTCTTTAAATGATTTGTAACTTATTTTTCAAAATGCCAGAAAAGAGTTGGAAAGTGGAATAATATAATGCAATTAATTGTCATGAGAGCAAAATTTTTATAATAATGTTAAAACAAAACACCCAGTTGTGATAGATCACACAGGCAAATTTAGCACTTGGGAGACTGAGGGAAAGGGAATTGCCACAAATTCAAGGCCAATTTTACATATAAAGTGAGTTCTTAACAAGCTTGAGGCAGAATATGGTATCCATATTTATATAGATAAATGAGAGAAATATATGTATACATATATGTATTTCTAGATATTATGTACATTATACCCCATATATATACACACACACACACACACACACACACACACACACACACACACATATATATATAGAGACAGAGAGACAGAGAGACAGAGAGACAGAGAGAGATAGCTATGAATAACCTAGGAAAACTGAATGTGTTTCCATAGTCAAAGTAAAGATTTCAAAATAGTACTCCTGTTAAAATATTTTTAGGTAGCCGGGCGGTGGTGGCGCACGCCTTTAATCCCAGCACTCAGGAGGCAGAGGCAGGCGGATCTCTGTGAGTTCGAGACCAGCCTGGTCTACAGACCTAGTTCCAGGACAGGCTCCAAAGCCACAGAGAAACCCTGTCTCGAAAAAACCAAAAAAAAAATATATATATATTTTTAGGGATAATATAGGGCCATTTTGGCTCAGAGAATTACTTATTATCTTTGATCAGGAATAAAATTTTGATATATACTTTATCCATTATAGAATTTTGTAGATTCCTTGTTGGGTAGAATTGGTTATTAACTTGACATGATCTAGTTTCCCTTAGGAGACAGTCTGCCGGCACACCTATGAGGAATTTAGTCTGTGGATGTAACTATGAGGGATTATATTCAATAAGGTGATTAAGCCTAAAAAATATGGAGCCTTTTCCTGCTCTCTGATCCTCTGCTCCATAGAAATTAGAAAAATTACAAATCACAAGTGTGAACATTTAATACTTTCTGCTTTTGTTTATTTTCAGAGAATAGAATATGATTACATAATTTCTTCTTTTCCTTTTCAAACTCCAAACCCTCCCATATGCCAAAGCCTCCTTGATCTCTTTCAGTTTATGGCATGTGTTTTCATCAGGTGTGGATGTGGATGTGTCCATGTGTTGCACACAGACTCCTAAATACAACCTGTTCAGTCTATATAATTTTACTTGGTATGTGTGTTTCCAGGGATGATCATGATTTAGTATTGGGTTACAAATAATGCTCTTTACTGGGGAATTTGATTTCTCTTGTGTTGGTGTACAAAAGAGTTCCACAAGAACCTGGAAGAGTACAACAAAGGTTTATTTATCTGGGGATAAGCTCAAGGAAGGAGTAGCCATACACAGTCCTCTGCATGCATTGGCAACTGGAACCAAATCCAACCATCAAGGGGCCATCACATGCATTTTATTTTCATTTATAGTACATGATACCTTGCCCAAAGTGGGCCGGTATCTTAAAAGCTATTGGTTGAAAGAGTTCCCACATCTCCCACTTTTGACTAAAGAAGAGAGTTCTAAGCCTGATATAAACTATTTACAATAAGAACAAATATCAAGTATTGCCCGGGGAAAAGAAGAGGAAAACATACATAAAAATTAGAATTAAAACCAACAGGAATAACATCAAACAATAGACATATGCTAAGTGTTTCATTAGTTATCCTAAACAAAGGGGTCTAAGTTCTATATTAAAAATGCCTTGGCTAAGTCGTGAGAAGTAAGTAACTATGAGTATCTAATCTTCAATTCCATCAAAGACCTGAGAAGGGAAATATTATTATGTGAGTAAAGAGGAACTTCAATCAAGCAACTTCCAGAAGGTGCAAGAAAGGATAGAGACAACCAGCTATCTGGGCAACCACCCAAAGTCTAATTTGCAACATTGGGGCAATCAACTTTGGCGAAGGACTAAAGTAACTGACAGACTATTTGAAAAATTTGAAAAAAAAAAAAAAGTCTTACCATGTCATGACATGGTTTGGCAGTCTTTTTGCCTATGCTTGGGAAAAGATCTTTACCAACCCCACATCAGAGAAAGAACTGATCTCCAAAATATGTAAGAACTCAAGAGTTTAGACATCCTTGTGAATGCACTAGACTGAGGTTCCAAAGTCTAGTTGAAGAGTGGTACGAACTCACAGAGATCCGCCTGCCTCTGCCTCCCGAGTGCTGGGATTAAAGGCGTGCACCACAAGAGCTAGTTCCCGGACAGGAACCAAAAAGCTACGGAGAAACTCTGTCTCGAAATAAAAAAAAAAAAAAGAGTGTTACGAATGAGAATGTGAACAAAGAGGTCAAGACCATGACAGGTTTAGTCACTGCAAACGTCTACCTGAGCTAATAGGAGCTCACCAACTCCAGCCAGACTGGGAAGGGAGAAGCATAGGATCAAACTAGTCCCTCTGAATGTGGTTGAAAGTTGAATTGCTGGGGAAGACTGAGGGGCCACTGGCAGTGGTACCAGTATTTTTTCCCACTGCATTTACTGGCTTTTTGGGATCCTATTCTCTTTGGATGGATACCTTGCTCAGCCTAGATATAGTAGGAAGGGCCTTGGAACTTCCATAGAGAGATGTACCTTACCTAACTCTCTGAGG
>NC_022009.1:96665142-96675857 GCF_000317375.1 Microtus ochrogaster | reverse complement strand
GAGGGAGTAGGAACTCGGATTGATATTTTTAATAATCTTCTAAACTGCCACTGCCTCAGTGACTGACAAAATGCATGATGTCAAAACTTAGGAAAGCAGGATACAAGCAAAAAGACTGCCAAACTAAGCCATGACATGGTAAGAATTGTCTTTTTTCAAATTTTTCAAATAGTCTGTCAGTTACTCTAGTCCTTACTAGTCAATTACTTAAAAACAGAGCATCCATATATGGAGAAGGTTTGAGTTGGGTATAATATCAAGAAACCTGGAGTTTACAGGCAGTGGCGAGCTGCAAGGTTAATGGCTGAAACTTGGGCCAGGCATTTGTGGATCCAAACTGGAAACACAAGCTTGTGTTCCAGGGGCGGGATTGGAGGCCCTTCTCTAGTCAGAGCTCGGCCTGATCAAAGCAGGCCTGGCAGAAGCCAGAAAAGCAGCAGAGGAGCTGTGGTAGAAAGCAGTGCATAGCAATAACAGGCCGGATCAACCCACGAGGGCACAGGCCGTGGGTGGCAGAAGGCAGGATCAAGCCACGAAGGCATGGACTGGTGAGAAGTTGCCAAATTGCAGTGGGAGGCCAGCCAAGCCAACCTTCTGCACTTGCCCAAGGAATTGTACTTCTGTAGAGGGGTAGTTCATCTGTGCTTGGTGGGAAAAAGTCACAGGGACCTGGGCAGGGTCTGGCAGTGATATGTATTCAGACCACTAAATATATATTCGTATATAAAAGGAGTTCCACAACAGCCCGGAATGGAGTACAACAGAGTATTATTTATCTTGGGATAAGCTCACAGAAAGAGTAGCAATCAACAGTCCTCTGCATGCGCTAGGAATTGGAACCGAATCCAATATTCAAGAGGCCCACGCCTGTTTTTTATCTGCTTTCATAGTACATGAGACCATTCCCAAAGTGAGCCAGTACTTTAAAGGCTATTGGCTGAGAGTTCCCACAGCACTCCTGCTTTCAATACTACTTAGTAATGCCATAGATTTTTGTGTGATGTTGAGGCCTCAAGAACTTTCTGGATCCATTTTGCAATATCATCTCTTCTTGCTCAGTAAATGTTGGGTACCCATGTTGGTGAGACTTTCGAGGTGTGGGATCTCATATTCCTAGGAACACAGTTTGACAACAAACTGCTTGATTCTCTTTTCTTACAAATTTTGTATTCTGTCTTCCTAGATGTTCCCTGAGCCTTATGTGCAGGAGTGAGGAGTGTTGATGTATGCACTGGGACTTGGCTTTACAGCTCTGCATTTGGTTGGTTGTAGTGTTCTATTATGATAGCTATCTATTACAAAGAGGAGTTTCTTTGATGAGGGTTAAAGATTATAACTTACTTGATTTCTCTGTTTTCAGTCTCTGAATTCAGTCTGTACAGCTGCTTCATGATCTTTCTGCCATGAAGGACTGAACTTTGAACTCTGAGCCAAAGTAAACCTTTCTTCAGTAAAATGGCCTTGTCCGCTATTTTTTTTTGTAATTGTCACAATATTAATACACAATATGGTCCCCAATGTCACAAATGGGTGTTTGATAAGATGTTATGCGAAGTGTTTACCTTGTGTGAGTGTTGTCAAGTCGTAAATCCACTCCTTAAACTTCCCATGCTTCTCCTGATTGTGAAGGTAGCATCTTATGTTTTGTTTAAACATTTAAGTTGATTGCAGTGTCAGATTCCAATAATCTTTCAAATACATTAAGCATGAGACTACAATAAGACTAAGAGCCCAGGCTATCAAAGCAAACTATAGGAATAAAGGAATAGCAACTTGTCAAAATTGCCATGTCGCAGTTTGTTCATTTCTAAACATCAATTAGAAGACCCGCCTCATGTCTTTGTAATTAATTAACATTAGAATTATTTATGCAAAGCATCTCATAAAAAGCTTTGGCAGAAACTTTTAGCTGTTCCTATTCTTTCTAGAGTCTCAAGTCTCTGTATTGTTTTTGCTGCATTACTATTATTGCCTCTCCAAGAGCATTGACCTACACAGATTGTGCATGTTATGTATAATTTGTCATTACTAGACCTTAGGGGAATAGTATGAGTAGCACAATATGTAGGTCAATAATTCTGACATCTACAACTAATTTTTGTTTTATGAAAAAAAACATTAAAAATGCATCTCTTTTATTACACAAAATTGTTGTGTATTAAAATTTTGTTTCATATCTTCTCTGTTATGTTTTATACTCTTTATAATTATTGCATAATATCTCTGGATAGTTTTGAGTTGCTCAAAAGGAATAATTAACTGTTGCACAGTATACCTGTGATATTCCCTCATTTTTTTAATATCAGGAAACACCCAGAATATATTAAATACATATTTATCTCTTTCCTTGAAACCATTTCACTATTCATATTATTTCAGCTGAACACATTAGCATGCAATTTTTAATAATTTAAATGAATGGATGATAGAATATATACAGAGTCTATAAATTAATTTCACATCCTTCTCATGTCTTGGCATGATTTCAACACAGCTAAAACTATATAGTTTAAGAGCTTTCAAGATCATACTTATTGATAATGAATACAAAGCAAGTGCCTGTCATTTATATTTTGGTAAATTACCCATAATCATTTTTATTTCTAGCTTTGGAAATTCTAACTGTTCATAATAAATTTTGCCATTTTAATTTTATTTTTAATTAATTTTCATTAATTAAAAGAGCAGGTATACTAATGGGATTAGCTGTGGGCTTTTTAGAAATATATGTCATCTTAATTCCTTCTTATTCAGTTTATCCTCCACTGTCCCTTACTCCTCTTTGATTCTCTGATTTCAGGCCAGTTATTCTCCTTAACAGTATTTTCCCATCACTCCTACACTGCAAAATCTCTCTGCTCCTTCTCCTTGTCACCTATGTATACTTTCATGTCCTATTTATTCAAATTATACACATGTACACTTTAAACTAGATTTCAGATATGGGAGGAAATAGTGACATTTACCTTCTCTCATTGACTTAACTTGTTTATTACAATGAACTTCAGTTTGAATCATCATTCTACACAACTTATGATTCTCTTCTTTTTTTCAGCTGAATCAATACCCTGTATGCTTGTTCAATATATTCCTTATCCATTATGTTCATAGACATCAGATTTCATTTCTTAACATTTATGAATGTTGTAACCAACTGCATGGATATGAAAGTATGTCTTTGTCATGTTGGTTTAGGATACTTTATGTTTAACCCCAGAATTGGGGTACTGGTTATTTGGTGGTTCAGTTTTAAATTTCAGTGGCAGCTCTATACTGATTTCTACTGTTAGAGTATAGGTGTACATTTTCATTACCGGTACATCAGTTGTCTTCTGTCCTGAAATTACTTATTCCACTTTCAAGTAATTTTTTTTTCTTGAAAGTATCTTTTAAAAAAAAAAAAAACTAGGAAGGAATCTCCAGTTGGTTTTAATTTACATATCCCCAATGACCAAGACTGCCAAACAGCCTTCTCAAATATTTATTGTCCATTTATAGCTCTATCTTTATTTTATTTATTTATTTTTCAGAACAGGGTTTCTTTGTAGCTTTGGAGCCTATCCTAAAAGTAGAGCTTGTAGACCTGTCTGGCCTCTAACTTCAGAGATCCTCCTGCCTCTGCCTCCCAAGTACTCGGATTAAAGGCATGAACCACCGCTGCCTGGATTTGTAGCTCTTTCTTTAAGAATAATCTATTCATTTCATTAACCCATTTACTGATCAGTTGTGAGAATGACTTGATTTTTGCAGTTCCTTATATAGTCCATGCATCAATTCCTTATCCAATATTTAGTTGACAAGTATTTTTTTTTTCATTCTCTGGTGATTATTCTTCAGAGATTTCTTGATATAATCTGTCAATTCTCAAAACAATTTTCTGTGCCATAGGAGACTATTTTAGGAAACACTTCTGCTTTGTTCTTAGTTGCAGGTCCATTTTGTGCCAAGGCCACACCGTTATTGTGGCCATTGCTCTATATGTAATTTCAAGTCACTTATGAACACGCAGAATTTCTCCTTCAGCCTAGAATTGGTTTGATAATAGGATACATTTCTGATTCAATATAACTTAACGATTGTGATTCTGAGAAAGAAATTTGAAATTTTACAGTTTATACTAAATCTAAAGGTCACTTTCAGTAGCATAGCCATTTTCAATCCATTAGATGAAGTTCATTCAAATGAGTGAGCGAGCAGGCAATAAAGAATGATGTCAGCTTTGCTTATCTACCCATTCAAAGGTTGGCATTGACCAGAAACCCACCCATAGGCCACTGAGAATGATGTTCAGCCCAGTCCCTTGTACCACATGACCCTGGCAGGTAGCTGAAAGGTAAACCATTGCATGGGTCCTCTCAGTCGATCAGAATTATTCTGTGCAAAATTCAAAATATTCCTCACAAAAGGCTTCACTTGGATGAAAAAGAATAGTAAGAATAATGCACTGACACTAACTTACCATTTTATAAGATAAAAGGCCAGCTCCAATTTTTCAATTAATGTAATATTTGGCATTAAACGTTGATTAATCAATTTTATTATATAAATGGCTTATAAAAAGCTTTGCCAAAATTACATTTATTCAAATATATTGAATATATCTTCCATATTTTCAGGTAGTCTACAAAAAGGCCTCAGAATTACTACATTCAGCAATCCACCTTAACATTTCTTTTTCCCTTGGATCTTTTATATCCAGTATCAAACTATCATTTATTTTGGAGTATGTTGCTATATTATTCACTTGAAAAAATATATTTCTTTTAAATATCATCCCATTTATTGACAATAAATGGCTTATAAAATTGTACTTAATATTCTTCAATAAAATTTGCATTTTAGAAAGAAAAAAGGCTACCTGTTTCAAAATTGTCTTTCCAAACACTTTCCCATAAATTTGATCATAAATATGTCTAGAACCTTTAAACAAACTGAAAAGTCTAAATTTACAAAAAATGATTATATGTATTAACTTATTTAGTTACAGAAATTCATTAATAAATAAAATAATACATAAATATAATTTAAAATTTATCCTTAGCATTCAATGATTTCATACCCATGTGAGTACTGACAAATCACAATTTAATTGTTTTAATTAATGTAAATTTTACTTTAAATTACCTACAGACACAAGAAACTGTCACAATTGGCCTAGTATAAAACAGTAGTGCTGTTTATGCTACTTCCAATTTTTTTAATAATAATATTTTAATTTAGTGAAACAAATATTTTAATAATATATGGATTTCATAGTAGTTAATGGGGTCAACAAGCCCACAGAATGTCTGGGGTATTTTAATTAATTGATCACTTTATGAGAAAACACAGAAGATTCAGTTCTGCAGAATATAAAGTTTTTGTTAACATCTGATAGATACCATAGGCAGTGTGGTCCTAAAGGATGATAATGGAGCTGAGAAAGTTCCTTCACTCAGTGTGGTTGTTTAAATAAGAATGACCACATAGGCTCATGTGTTTGAATGCTTGGCCCACAGGAAGTAGCAGTATTAGGCGGTGTGACTTTGCAGGAGAATGTGTGTCATCATGGAGGTGTGTTTGAGGGTTTATATGCTCAAAGTAGGCCTAAGGTAACAGTTTCCTTCTGTTGCTTGCTGATTCAGACATAAAACTTTCGGTTCCTTCTCCAGCACCATGTCTACTTGCATGCCACCTTGTTTACCCCACAGATGGTAATAGAAAAACCTCTAAAACTCTAAGTCAGCCCCATTAAACGTTTTTCTTTATAAGAATTACCATGATAGCAGGGCGATGGTGGCGCACGCCTTTAATCCCAGCACTCGGGAGGCAAAGGCAGGTGGATCTCTGTGAGTTTGAGACAGCCTGATCTACAGAGCTAGTTCCAGGACAGGCTCAACCCCCCCCCCCAAAAAAAAGAATTACCATGATAATGATGTCTCTTCACAGAGAAAGAACTCTAACTACAGCACTCAGTGATTTCATGGTTGTCAAAAAGTGCAGTAGTATATTACACATGTGATGCTGTATATAGAAACTAAGGTGAGGTTAGCAACAATATTATCAACATTTAATAGCTCTAAACCAGTGGTTCTCAGCCTGTGTGTTGCAAACCCTTGGTGGTTGAATGACCCTTTCACAGGGGTTCCCAAGACCATTGGAAAACACAGATACTTTCATCATATAATTTATAACCATAGCAAAATTACAACTATGAAAACAACAAAAATAATTTTATGATTGGGGATCACCACAACACGAAGAACAGTATTAAAGGGCTACAGCATTAGGAAGATTGAGAACCACTGATCTACACTGTGATATTTGATAATAATAGTAAATGAGTATGTTACTATATATACCTCTTGTTTTAGTAAAGTGAATTCTTTCTACTTATATAAATTTTTACACTTGTATAGTGTCTAGTAACAGAAACATCTACGCATTTTCATCTTCTGCTTATAACATCAACAGAACATGACACAGAAAACATGTAATATGCAGGTTTGTATGCATACACTGTGAAGCTCAAACAATAAAATCATAGAGCCCAATTTTTACATCAATCCCTGTGGTGGATCAGTGGTTTTTTTCGCTTGGTCTTGATTCAGTTTTGGTTTTTGTTTGCATTTTTGGCAAAATGACACTGGTATGTTTGAAGACTTGTAAGAGAATCTCAGACACTGCTACTTCCAGGTTTTCCCACTTCTGAGCAATTCCTAAACTGAATAAGTTTTTAAAGCTATTAATAATGATTTTTATGACAACTAGAATTAAACACAAATAAATCAAAATGGTAGAATACAATTTTCGAGATTAAATCTTTAAGATGGTTTCTTCTGTCTCTTTCTCACACTTTCTTCTCTACTTCGTTCCCTAAGGAAATCAGGGGCAGCAGTGCAGCTGCTGTGTCAAGAAACCTCATTGCAAGGAAATATGGAAATGAATGGCCAAAGTGTTAGAGAAACCGTTGCCAACCTTGGGATTTTGGGAAAGTATCGACCAGTAGTTGAGTTTGAGATTATTAACCTATAAAGCCATCATTTTGTTGTGTGCTAAAAATCCGTCTAGAAAAAGGATTATCACTAAAGTAATTGTAATTTAAAATTCTGGACTAACAAATCAAAATTATGTATATAATCGATCAATTCCTGTATTTTCACACTAAGCCTAAACAACTAGCAAACTCCTTCTTCCTTCACTTGCCACAATAGCCTCAGACCCTCTGTGACTAAGGATTGTACTACACAGGCACATAAAAAAAGAATATTTTGTCTTTGTGTATCTTTCTTACACACAGTAAAAGGTGTTCAATAACTGTCTACAGTGTAACGTAATGTTTTATTTCACATTTTACTAAACAATATTCCATTGGATGTATATAACACATTTTATCAAATTGGGTGCTTGTGCATTTATTACTTGGGCATGACAAAGTTGTACAAATATTTGGCTGAGTTTTATTTTTCAGTTCATTCCCATTTATACTCAGAAATGTCATTCTTAAAAATTGTGTGAGCATTTTTACATAAATTGTAAAGCTATATCAAAAGAGAATACATACTTTATATTCCCTTCAGCAGGCCAGAGAAGTAATTATTTACCCACACGTTTTGCAGTAGTTTTTGCTTTTATTTTTCACTTTTGTTTTTATTATCCATATCTTGTTAGATGTTAAGTATCATACTGTACTTTAGATTCCTATTTCCCCAATTATTAGCAACATATATTTTATTCACCATTTGTATATCTTGCAGAAATATGTATTTGTCTCACAATTTTCAAGTGTAGTTGGCTGTTAGATTTTAAGACATTTATTCTGGATATTAATACCTTAGCAAATATCATTCATAAGTTCTTTTCATTGTCTTGGCAGAAAGCTTAATGTACAAATGTTCTTATTTTTTAATCCATTTATTCATTTTGTTGTTGCTGTTGATGCTTTAACCAATAAATCATTACCACATTTAATATATTAAAGTTATTCCAGTGTTTGTTTAACAATTTTATAATTGTGGTTTTTTATTTTTATACTATAATTTCATTTTTGCATATAAATAACCATTTCAAGCATAATTTTATGACAAAATAGTCCTTTATTTAATGTACTTAACACTTACATTGAAAATCAGTTGAGCATATGTGATAGAATTTATTCTTAGACACCCTTCCTGCCCTGCTTCTCCCTTCATATGGCTTCACATCAGCGCCATTCTGCTTCACTTACAACAGCTTTGCAGAACGAGTTGAAGTCAGCAACAGTGAGGCCCACAACTTTCATCTTCTTTTGCAACTCTGGTTTAGTTGTTGAAGGCTTTTACAATTTCATGTGAACTTGAGAACTCACTTTTCTCTTTGTGCAAAGATAGAGATTGCATGTGGTTATTGTCAAACACTTTTAACAATGATAAATCTTTCTTACCATCAACTGTGGAGGTTCAAAACTGTGATTCTATTCCACCTTGTCCTAAGGTCAGAGAGTTTAAGTTTATTATGCTCACTCAAAGTTGTTGACAACAAGGGAGGCTACACACTCTGACCTAGGGTGTGGTGGCTACTTGGTGTTTTGGATATTAAGATGGCCCATAGGGGTGTATCCTCTCAGTCCTGACCAAAGACCATAGAATTCAAGCATACTTTTGCTCTTTCTTTTGAAATAGGAGGATTGACCAAGGGAGTGGCTGCTGTCAGGATACTTGGTCTAGAGTGGATTCACTTCCTAAACAACAGAATTTTTTTTTACATGAATTAATGGTTTGATGTGGCAAAGTATTGAAGCATGTAACTGTTAAAGTAGTCTTTTGCCTTTACCTTCTTTTTGTATTGGTGTATGTATTTGCATGGAAAATAAAACTCTTGCAGTCTCAGAACTTAGAAGATGAATTCTGCAATGAGTATCCTGAGTTGCCCTTCCAGTACTATCCCATGTGTCTGTGATTCCTTTTTGTTTTGTTTCGAGACAGTGTTTCTTTGTAGCTTTGGAGTATGTCCTGAAACTAGCTCTTCTAGACCAGGCTGACCTCAAACTCACAGAGAGCCTCCTGTCTCTGGTTCCCGAGTGCTGGGATAAAGGTGTGTGCCACCACCACTCGCCTGTGTTCCTCCGAACTAGCATTTCTAATCCTCATGCTCCTACCCTGGAATGTGTGAACCCACGATGGCTAGGATTGTGGCAGAAGGCATCCCAAAGTTAGCCCAAGACAAAAAACATGGCATGTTTCCAGAAACACTAACATTTTATATCTATGTTGTGATTATTGCTATCATATTATTATTTTGAGAAAGATTCCCTGCTCTTAGGTTGTTTTTGAACTTTCTATGTAGCAAGGATGAGCTGACAACCAACCCTTGTGCCTCTTAGTCCCATGTACAGGAACTAAAAGTTTGCAAACCATACAAGTATTCTTTGTTAATTTATTCTCATTCATATATATATATATATATATGTATATATATACATATATTATATATATATATGTTAAAGCACATCAGACTCTTAATACTAGTGTCATATTTACTTAGAGTTGATTTTTAGAATATATTGTAAATTAAATCAATGTATTAATTCCATTGAATATTGTTCACTCCTAGCCAATAAAAACACTGATTCTTCTGTTGGTCTACTTTACAGATTTGTGTTGAAGCGTGTTCGGTGATTTTAAAAAGGGAAATCCCTGAAGGCAGGAAATTATATATTGAAGAAAAGCTCCAAAGTAGAGGAAAAGAAGAACCAGATGAAACAAGAGCTTGATGACATTTAATTACTTTCTTACTAATTGGAACCTATTTATTTCTCAATATCAAGTAATTTTAAAGTATACCAATTAATTTTCATGGTATATAAAATGTGAATAAATGGGAACACATTCAACTTTCACTACAGAGCCCTTGTTCTTGACAAAAAAAATGAGATGCAAAGAAAACATGAGTGGCTTCATCAGGCCACAAGGAGATACAGACAGATGGGCACACCACCAGAAGATGCCTCAGGTCTCCAAGGCGGCTGGTTCCAGGCGGCAGGGAGACAGGCTGCTGCATGAGAGACAGAGACATGGATAGGCCACCATGCAGAGTGAGAATGGATATTTATTTAGTGGATATGGAAGGGAAGAGTTCCAGGGAGCCGAATTGAAGGATCCACCTTAAACAGGTCAGATACACCCCTCTCAATTTCCTGGTACAAATGAGTAACAAATGTTCTTTTTGTGTGTATGTGTGTGTGTGTGTGGGGGGTTTCAAGACAGGGTTTCTCTGTAGCTTTGGTTCCTGTCCTGGAACTAGCTCTTGTAGCCCAGGCTGGCCTTGAACTCACAGAAATCCACCTGCCTTTGCCTCCCAAATGCTGGGATTAAAGGCATGGGCCACCACGCCTGGCACAAATGGGGTTAAAAAGAAAGTTGTAATGGTATATTATTTGTATTTTGGTAAATAAATCTTGCCTGAAGACCAGAAGCAAAGCTAAAATTACTAAAGATCAGGCAACAGTGGCACACACCTTTAATGCTAGGATTTGGAAGACAGTCAGATGGATCTCTCTCTCTGAATATAAGGCCGCCTTGGGCTACACAAGATCAATGCAGAGACAAATCCAGGTGGTGGTAGTTTACACCTTTAATTCCAGTGTTTTGGAGTCACACACCTTTAATCCCAGATCTAGAGGGAAGATAAAATGTGTGTATGGAGAGAAAGAGATAGAGATAGAGATAGAGATAGAGAGAGAGAGAGAGAGAGAGAGA
>NC_022009.1:96633216-96665042 GCF_000317375.1 Microtus ochrogaster | reverse complement strand
TGCCCAGCCTTAGTAGACATAAGACTTCTCTAGTGGCTTGGTTGCTTGGCTTTTTCTGATTTTTAGGTTGAACCCCAGTTTCTGTCCCTGAATTTTTATTATTTGTGCTACAGCAAGGCTTGTTATAAAAAACAGAACTGTTCCCTTCAAAGCTAAAGTATCTGGGCTTGAAAAGATAAGAAACGCTGTAAACTTCCTGCTTTGCTTGTGCTGCTCTGCAATGAAGGCTGAGACAGTTTCTCTAACAACACAGTTACTCCTTCAAACTCACATTTTCCAGTTCAAGTAAATCCAAGAAAGTAACACCTAGAGAAGGCTGAGACAGTTTCTCTAACAACACAGTTACTCCTTCAAACTCACATTTTCCAGTTCAAGTAAATCCAAGAAAGTAACACCTAGAGATACCAGGGAACCAGTCAATGACTTTACCTGCATCATTATCCAAAGTTCCATATTCCAGAAACCTTCAGAAGAGAGCAAAGTTAGTTATTTCCCCAGTAGAAGTTTTGTGAAGTCAGAAAAGAATATTGGTTTACTGCTTTCCAGAATAGTTTAATTTCGTCCAAAAGACACAGTTTATGATATGGAGTGATTTCTCTTCCAGACCTAGGGAAAAGTGTCATAACTAAGTAATGGAATTTAACATAAATTAAATAGACTTGCTACTCGGAGGTCCATCAACTCACTCTGTCAACTAATCATCTCCATATCATCTGATTAAGTATTTTAATATTTTAAGGAGACTCTATAACTGGAATGATTTGGTCAGTAAATCAGAGAAATAAATGCCTGCCAAGCTCATTTTAAAGTTTTTGCTTACTGTATGTCTGGGAAATAATTATTTTGTGAGGATATAGAAAGAAACTAAAGACTTTATGGTTAGTATTCTAGGAAGTTACCAAGCTCTCATATTCTTAGAAATAAAAGATAAGCTGTTCACATTGAATAACATTAGCATTCTTGACCATTATAAATTAACTTTCTTATTCAATTTCAAATTAAATTCACCATTAGCTATCTCCAATGATTTAGGCATGCCCCTAAGTAGAGAAGCCCTCCTTTATGGGGACTTTACATTGTTTCTATTTAGCATACAGCTACCCATGGGGGTAGTTATTTCGAGACTCATATCTGTGTGATTATTTTGCTCCTAATATCTTGCTTCTCCAAGGAATAAGCCTGTACATTGAACCATGGAGAATCTTCAATCAAAAGTAGCAAAAACTGTGTGGGAAAATGACATTTATAGCTGAAAATATTGATTTATTTATATCAGAACTTGGCTTCAAGTGTTATTACGTTTCACATATATGAAATAAGAAAATGAGTTCCATCAGTAGACCCTATTATTTGGAATGAGTTTGACTTGTGGAATTAAAAGAAGAGAGTCAATACACCTTGCATCTGTGCTGTAAAATTCAATCTTATGTTACCTTCTTAAAATGAGACTGCGATACGCAATTTTCTACAAATAATGATATCAGATTCCATAAATAACATGTCTTCAAACACTGCACTGAAAACTATACAATATGGATGATTATTTTATGCCATATTTTATAAAACAAATTTCAGCTTTTACATATAAATATTGTTATCCGTCATTCAACAACTCTGCTTGTATATTTTTCATTTTGTTTCTTTTATTTCGCTTTAAGATCTGATATGAAATAAATACCGAACATATAGATGCCAGTGTTTGTGGGCTGGGACTTTTTCCTGAGGTGACATAGACTTTATAAAACATTTATTTCTTACAAGGGAACTGACTTCATTCTAAAGAGCATATCAGCAATCAGCCAACCTCTCAGGAGGAAGTGGATAATTTCAGAGCATGTAAGATTGTATATAATCATCAAATGATTTAAGTAGGTACATTAGATAATTGGTTTGTCAAAGTACCAAAATGTTTGAGGATTTCATAATGATTCACCCAGAAAACATGCATTCTATAACAGTTATGAAATTTTTGACATATATAAAAATCTTGTTTAGATCAGAATCAATGTTCATGCAGAGAAACATTGCTTCTAAGATAGATAAATGTGCTAAACAAAAGATCAAATAAAAAACCTAAAAACAAATTGTTTTATCTGTATGTTTACCACTTGTGTTGATTCAACCTAGTAAATCAGTTTCTTGTCAATTCCTGTCAAGCTTATATTCAAGAAGCAATGTAAGATTTCTCAAGTGTTCTGACTGTCAGGCATATATTTCCTTTAAGAGAAATCTATAATAATCCACTTAAAATATGAAAGTAGAGAGAAAAGGAAAAAGTTGATTTATATTTTAATTTCTTATTGAAAATAAATTTTTTAATACAGCTAATTTTATTTTTAGAAATGACCAATCAATCAGAGTATTTTCTCTCTTTTATATGAGTAATATGATTTAAAAATTAAGCTCAAATGCCAAGATCACACATTTTAGGCAAGACAGGCAGAGTATACAAAATTTTTAGACTCCGAAGTCTATTATTTTTAACTTAAAGGAAAGCACATAAAACATAGTCAGTTACGTTTATACTGCTAAAATCTTAAAGCATGAATCCTCCTGCTTCTAAATGTATGTCCCTGGCTTTTGAGAGACAGAATAGAGAAGGAAGCTCAATTCCAATCAATTTTCTATGCTTGAATGTTATGCACTAAGAGAAGCCATGCACATCAGAATTGTCCTGTGCAACCTTAAAGTCAGTGCCCCTGCAGAAACTGAATGGCAGGATAAACTTTTAGACAACGTAGACATCTATTTTGCTAAAAGAAATTTTCTGTGTTTCCAAGGCGATGAGATATCACAGGACAGGACAATATGAAGAAACAGTGTTCTGAAAGTTATTTTATGTACGTGCTTCCTAAAAAAGATAATAAAATGTATTAATTGAAGTTGTACTTATTTATCACAGCAGGCACTATATAAATACATTTGACCACTATGTGACACAATTAAACAGAAGCTATTTATTGTACTTAATGAACTATAATTTCTACCACTTAAATAGAGATTAAAGTCAATCATTCTTCTATTGTTGCTCTCCAGGAAGCTCAAACTGTAAAGGAATTTTAGACATAAACATTCTAATTTGCTGCTAGTTACATAATGTTAACGTCATATTGATAGTATATTGTCCTTGTTTTAACACTTGAATTTGTTATCAGTTCTAACTATGAACAGGTTAGAGGGACTGATCTACTGTGAAAATTCTGTCTTTGCTTTCTTCTATATATAAAATGGTAGAGCTGAAATGTGTAAGTTTAGCTCTTTAAAAAACTGATAGGAATTTAGTGTTAGTCATCTGATCTCTGTCAGTTTCTTCTACCTCACATGTGAAATGAGCTTTGATATAGCCTTCGACAGCTCATTATGGGACTTTAATGAGATAATTTATTAAAGTACCAAGCCTAGGGGTTGACCCAGAGTATTTCTGTCTTCCAATATAATTTCTGCTAACCAATTTCCCCTTGCATTTCATTAAAATGCACTAGCTATTTTAAGTTTTCAAATTAGATATTAAATATTTCAATGGTGCGGGGATGTAATTGATATTTCATATCTGGGATATGTGGTGACTTTCAAAATATGCTTATAATTATATTAAAGTTATAAAACCTTTAAAAATAAGTAGTTGATGTAAGAGGGATGACAGGAGAATTTTAATTGACCTGATTCTATACACAATAAGTGGATAAATGTTATAGTTTCAAAATAAATTATTACTAATGTTTTTCAAATTTTCTTTGACATAAGAGCAAAATGAAATATAATAGATTTTAACGCATTTATTTCTTCTTCACCTATAGATGCATTTTCAAGCATGAATGGCTTAATTTAATGCTCAATGGAATAAAAATAATTTGACTGATATGTCATTGCATAAGAAGAATTTTGAGGCAGCTTGTTTGAAAGTGTGAAAATGAATCTTGCATACAATTTTGTAGACTATAAAGAAAATTAACTACTGTTAGTTTACACCTCAACTTCCATCCTTCTGATACCATTTTTATTACTTGGTGGTATAATTTTTAAGAAATATACCTGTAGTATCTTCAATAATTTTTTTAAGGTTTTCATTTAAAAACTACTTATTGTGTTGTTTTAACTTGAGTATTTAGTTAATTTATGGGATATTCCCTCAAAATTTACTTTTTTCAATTCATATTTGAAGGAAGTGATTATATAACATATATAATTATATATAATATATACGTAAATAATAATTAACGAAAGTAAAAAGTCCAAATAAGGGAAAAATTGCTCATGACATATCAGAGAATATGCTTCATGTGAAAATAACTTGAAGAGTGGTTAAAATAGTTGCATGTACCACCACCATTCTATCTGAATTAAAGATAGGTAACAATTCTGATAAAATGATGCCATAGCATGCAAAATAATAATTCTTACCAGATTAACCATGTATTATATTAATATAACAAAATTTTAAAGTAAGAATTTTCAGTCATTTTAAATGTTTTATAACTGCAAAACAGTTTTAGAATCTTACATTTGTATTGCTCTATCATCAGTGTGAGACTCTGTTATTACACACTTAGACAAATTAGTTCATTAGGTCTTCTTGATGAATGAGCCTGTAATCATTAAGGACTGTCTACTTTATCCTTGGATGTCTGTGTGAAGACTCATTTGCCTGAAATTAATATATCTTACACATGGTTTTTTTGATTTATAATTGCCTGACATATATTTGTCCAAACTTTCTGTATTTCCTTGTTTATTTTAATCTTACCCAGAGCAAATAATTTAGAGGTAAAATAATATAATAGCTTCTGATGTTTTAATTAGTTAGTGTTATTTAACACATTTTCACTACAATGTGTTGCATACCTAGCCACACATAATTGCTGAGATGAATTTAAGTTATCAAAATATCTTTTTTTGTATAATTTTGAAAAGTTTTTTTTCTTGGGTCATAGACTATCGTGTATTTGTCTTATTTTTTCCCCTTGTCATTCTTGCTGTTTTACTCTTCTGTTTGATTTTACAGATTGCTATTATTAGTGCTTTTACCCATTCAATGACGTACCTGTAATTTGATATCATTTTCTCTGCCCTAATTGTTTATTTGTATTTCTATTTAAGAATTTTTATTTTACTTATTTATTCAATCTACAATTTGCTACATTTATGGCATATATACATATATTTTATCTGGTGTACTTGCACGTTTGTTCAAACAGAGAGACCAAAGTTTAATCATGTAGCCCTCCCCCTTAGTTATTTTATGCTTTATTTTGTGAAACAGCATCTCTCATTGGACTTGAAGATGACTGCTTTAACTAAACAGGCTGTCAAGTAAGGCCTAGAAATCCTTCTCACTGCACTATACCATAATTGGGTAACACATCCATTTTGCCAAGTTTGCTTTCACTTACTTGCCTGTGACCAAATTAAAATTCTTAGGCAAAAATTACACTAAACTAACTTTCAACCATGCCTTTTTGTGTTTTTGGTTGTTGTTGTGGGTTTTGTTTGTTTGTTTTGCCTTTTTACAACTGGGGTTTTGAAATGTATGTAGAAAATTGTCTTTTTTTTTTTTTAACAAAAAAGTTTTGCCCGTCTTATCTTCATTCTAGGGTCCCCCCGTCCCCCGGGAGTTTTAGAGAATCCTGAAAATTGCCCACTTTTAATTTCCATTTGCTTAAATACCCCAACCAGAAAAGGTAAAAGTAAGATTTTAAAACCGCATTCACCTAATACAAAGAATGAACAGACCAATCGAAGGATTATGTACTGTGCTACAGTCTTAGTTAAACTTTCTGTTGCCAAAACAAGACAAGTAATGTTCACACCCTAAACCAAAACATTCTGTAGGCAAACCTTTCCCTGGGTGAAATCCATTGTTATCCCTAAGGAAGTAGGAACCTACTTGAAGTTTTTAGCTTTTGTCTGAGTAGAAACAGATCTACTTCCTATTTTTTTTTTTCAGATCTGCTTCTTAATACCTAAAATACCAGGACTATATATTAGCCTTACCTGCTAACAATAACCTTGAGAGAGCAGAACTTTCTGATCTGGGAAAATGTTCACCTAAGGTAGACACAATCATCTGTCCTGTTGCAGAAGCAGAGGCTTTATTAAATATTATAAAAAGGAACAATTGTCAGGGCCCATAAGTGGGGTCCATTATACCTTGACTAAAGGTCATAGAGTTGGAACTTACTTATGGTCCTTCAAAGTTATTGTCAACACTTCAAATAGCAGGTATGGCCAATATCTATACCTGGTATTTCAAATATTAAGAACTACATCTGTTTCTACCTCAAACAAAGGTCAAGGTTTAATTCCACCCTGAGTTAGATCATTCTAGAATTCTCATAGTATGCATATATCATATCATAAATGAGGGGTAATTGTTGCAGACTTGTATTTATTTTGAATAGTATATGCTGATATTTCTTCATACTTACTGTTAACTATGGGACTGACAGAACAAGAATGTGGGAAACATCACAACAGCATGGTGGGAGAAAGAATGATGGTTGTAAAAAAGTAAGGACCGGGAATTTCAAAATTGGTTTGTGGTGCAGATGTAGGTGAATGACATAGGGCTTACCTAGCACGAGCAAAGCCCTGTATTCCATTCACACAAGCAAAAATAAGGGAGAATTTTAGCAGACTGATTTTGCTGACCTGTAACCAGAACTACTCAAGTATCTCATGTAAGAGGGTTGAAATTCTGGGCTACAGTTTAAGTTCAAAGCTAATGTGAGTAGGTTGGGGACACACCGTGTCCAAATAAACTGTAAAAATAGGGTTACAGTTGTTTCTTTGTGCTTGAATACTTGCCCAAAGCCCTACATTCAGTACCCAATACCTCTACAGCAAGCAAATTAAAAAGCATATGTCAAAAATATATTTCTAATTTATTGATCAATATTCTGTATCTACCAAATTCTCTCACATATTAATGTATTAACTACTTACTAAAATAAAAAGAATCTATGTGATAGGACAATTTTCACAATTTTTAATCTTGAAGATTTCTGATTCATGTATAATTGCGATGATATCATTTAATCATTCTAACTCAGCAAAGAACAGTGTTTATTTCTGTTATTTTAATGTGCTTATGTTTGTAGAAATGTTGGGGATAATATATGACTTCCAGTAAGCACATGCTCAGAATGAGTCAGTTCCAAATGTTCTTACAGACAGGGCAGGAGTTCATCTCAGTGGCTAAGTGCATATGATACATGAGGATAAACAAGGCCTTGGCTTGCATCTTTAGCACTGGAAAAATAGGAGCTATTCTAGTAATTTCTAAATATTACTAAATTTTCGATAATCATTCATTTACTAATGTATATGAACATTTATCAAGTAATAACTATTTTCCAACTGTTCGAGAAGTTGTAACTAATGAACCAGCTAAGAAGACAGACTGACTAATGTAAAAAATTGACAATGAAGAGGAACTATTTGACCATAGTAATTTATTATAACAAATTGAAATAATGTAACTATGTGCGTTTTCAACCCTAAATTTCTAGATTTCATGGGTTTTGTTAACATGAGCATTTCAATGGCGTATTTTATTGAAAGTATTGAAAGTCTAGTAGGTGATAAAGTTAGATGATATTCTGCTGCATAACACAAATCATATTTATCAGAAGAAAGAAGGGTAAAAAAGACATACCATATAACTGGTCCATATTGCTGATCCCCTGAGCTGATTTCAAAATACTTCATCCCTTTTGACAGTAAGCAGAATAATGAAACACTCGTTTACTGAGAAGAACGTGAATACAAAGGGCAATCAATCAGTCAAATAAAAACCCAGGGCAGAAATGGATTAATGAAAACATAAAAAGAGGGATGAATAATAAATAAACAAACAAACAAACATACAAACAAATAAATTTAAAGGTGGCCACTGAGGCTAAAACATCAAAGAATTGTCAGTACAATTGAAGATTTTGAGAAAAATAGTTACAATTCTTAGAACAGCGGTAGTACTTGAACATTAGTTGATTACATTATGCCTAACCATGTTTCAGAGACAAACCAGAGCCCCGAATTCCTATTTCAAGATGGGATAGATATGTTAGAGCAAGTCCTAGGACGATACAGTTTACTACATAATTCTTTCTTGAGCTTTATAATACAAATTTTCCCTTCAGATATTAAGCCTGTTAGGTTGAATTGTTCATATTTGATAAAGATTGGTAGAGGTTTGAATGGGGGATGGTGCATTTAATTCCAGCATTCCAGAAGCTGAGGCAAGCAGATCTCTGAGTTTGAGGCAAACCTGGTCTACAAAGTGATCCAGGACAGTCAGAGAGCCTGTCTGGGAAAACAAACAAATGATCGGTATAGTGAGAAAAATCTTGCCACATTGAACTTTCTCTTAAAGATTATTCCTTCTTCAAAATTACCCATAAGATTAATTAAGGAATCCAATATTAAAACGGTACCTGAGTTGTTTTTTCTCATTCAGTTACAGCTGCTTCATTCATTCCCTTGCAGGGATGATTCTCTAGGTCCCCCCCCAACATCCACCTGTGCACAAATCTTGTCTGACAACACAGAGAACATATTTATAACATAATTTACAAGTGTCATGCCTATGTGTCTGTAACTTTGTAGATGCTCAGTAAATAGGACTTATCTGTCTTCTCTAAAGAAATGTAAAAATGATTCAGAGAAATATTTTATTTTGTATATGAAGAGGATTCTAGCTTTGATGAAGCAATATTGATGTTTCCTAGAATTTACAAATAAATTATTTAACCTTTTGGAAGCTAGTTGGGAAAAAAAAACATACCATTATAGAAAATAGACATTACCAAATATGTTATGCTCCTTGAAACTAAAATCCCAAGGAAGTCAAAACAAATGGAGGAAGGAGAACTCCATGAACACGGGTATTATTCAAGTTATACAATTCATTTCTCATCCCCTCGTTCCCAAGGTAGGGAAGGTTTACATAATTTTCATGAAAGAAAAAGTTTGATTTTAGCTGCGTGATAAAGACAGCAATTGCATTGATTAGGATTCTTTCCAGGTTAGGCAGATTCTGTTGATTAGGAACATTGACTCCTATACACAAGAAACTATAACTTCTTTATTAACCTACATATTCAAACATGAGACTCTTTTGTACCTAGGTGTCATTCTTAACTCGCACCTCAGTACACACACCCACAGAGCTGTGTGTCCATAATAAATTCAGTCAGAGCTTAGTATAACACAAGCAGGTACTCTGAATTGAACTCACATCTTATTTTATTTCTCCAGTCAGAAATAGTCGTGAGATTTCAAAGCCTTTTTGTTCCTTCCCTCAGAGCCTTTTGTCACTGTGGTCACACTGTAAACACAAACAGTCACCACTGCCTGAGCTCAAACATCCACTCCAGCTGGCTTTATCTTGGAAATTTTCACTTCATTGTGAATGACCCAAATTATTTGAAAAGAAGCAGCACTTTATTTTACAATGAACTTCGAGTTTTGTAAGGTCAATTAGCATTTAATTTCAGCACGAGTTATTTTCTTTCTATTTGTACTGCTAAACACTATTTTGTGCCCTATGTAACTTCAAGAGATAGTAAATGCCTATTTGTTGAATAAAATGATGTGTTAGCGTGTGCTACTTATTAAAATGTTGTTAACTGTAAAGTCTTTGCTATTATCTAAGGATATTATTTCTCTAGTAGGAACTTTATAATTATTTCTATGTGATTTCTTGGGAGGCTGCAAAAGTTTATCACCTGCATTTGGGTGCATGAGAAAAACAAATAAGACAGTTACTTAAACTGTGTTTTGAGGAGTGGTATAGCTCAGTAACGGGCTTAATATAGTGTGTGCACTGAAAAATATGTTGCCTGGTAGACTAAAGGCTACTGTGTTACAGTAGAAATGGTTTGAGCTTTGAAATTATATAACACATGAAGTATTCTAAATCTCAACCTTTTCCAACTTCTTGCTGCTGAAAAATTCATTAAAAATTTTTACTTGTATTATGCTTTGTTTTAAAAATGGTAGTATTAATACCCAATTAAAGTGTTTTATAGTACTGGATGCAGCTAATTTTGTAAAATGTATAGCACAAATTCATTGTTCAACACAATTACTAGTAATAATGTTTTATCCCAAATCAATCAAAAATGATACTAGTGGGAAAAATAACAAATTTTATTTGTGTGTGTATCTTAATCACAGAACTTTTGTATTCTTATTTTCATCCAGATTACTCAAAAGTCTTTCTAACATTTTTCAATGTTTTATATGACAGTAGTGTTTGGATGATCTATACTCTCGTCTATTCTATTGTTTTTGAAGAATAACACATGGTCTTATAAAGAGAGTGAAGAGTAAAAACTGTCTAACTTGTCTGCAATTCACTAGAAATTTTGAAAGTCTAGCCCAAGTTTCATTATGATGAATTATTGGCCATTAAACAATTTATTAATTTAAGAAAATGATTTCTTATTCTAAAAATAATTGGAAGTAAAAGTTTCAATTAGTCATGAATTGCATTGTGAATTTATTTTCAAACTTTAAATGTGTGGCTAAAAGTTACAAAGGCTTAGCTTTATCTCCCAGAATGATGTTTAAAGTTGTCACAAGACATATGGTGGTCAATCTTGATTTCCAACTTGATTATATTGGAAAACTAGATATCTCTGGATGTATCTGTGAAAGTACTGTCATTAAGTAATAGCAGAAAATTGATGTGAATATGGGATGTACCATCTCATTAAATGGGGACATGGATAGGATAAATGTAGAGAATCATTAGCCACAATCACGCACCTTCTGTCTCCCTTCCTCCTGGTCTCTATAATTCCTCCCTTCAATGATAGATACCCAGGAGTCAACAGAACCATTTCCTCTCTCTTGTTGCTTTGCTCAGTTTTTTTTGTCATAGCAGCAACAATCTAACTAATGCTGAGAAGGTGTGCATTTACTTTTTATTTCCAAATAAATAAAGAGTTTTTATTTTTGTCTTATCTTTAAATTACTACTTTATTCATGAGAGGGATATATTATTTTATTGTAATAGAAAGCCATTATAGGTATTATCAGTAACAAACTTGCATGCAAAAAGCAATGGTTATTAGAAGTGTTCTTTTCATTTTGTTCTGTTTCTTTTATAGATGCTGTAAACATTTTAAGAAATTTGTTTAATTTCGGTGTGTTTTTAGGTATGCATTTTCCATGTTTCCTTTGATGTACATGGCTAATCACAGTGTCTGAGTTAATTAACAGTCTATATTTATTTCCTTTAAGCAGAATTGTACAGATTCTCTCAGGTAGGAGGGATATATTTTCTGTATCTTAAATTTCAGCTTTGCTTTTGTGATTTTCCTTCAGAAGCTGAAATGGAAAAGAATAGTTGCAGAGTCTGTTTTCATTTTGGTTTCTATTGGCCTTTGGTTTCTATTTGCCTGCCTTCAAGATGGTGAGGCAAGGCTGCCAAAAATTGACTATAGTTGGGATAGTAGGTAAAGAGATCTGGCTTCTACAGATGGCTCTGAAGCTATTGTGGAACAGATATGTGCAGCTGATCAGCTGAGTGGAGGTGTGACATCTGTCCACATGATCTGATTCTGGACCAGATGAGCATACCATCACTATTAACACATAGACTATTGAGCAAGTACATCCCTCCTCCTTTAATATTTAACTTTTTTTGTGTTTACTATAACCAGTATATTTTATCCCATGACTTTTAGAACAAAATATTTTTGTTTTTCTATTTATGTGTTTATGTCCACATATGGTTGTACATATGTCCATGTGTTTATGGAAGATTCCTCTAACATGTCCTGCATTATCTGTGGAGACAAGGTCTCTTATTGGGCCTGAACCTAACTGGTTTTGCCAGACTGGGTGTCCAGAAAGTCCTAGGAATCCTCCTGTCTCCACAACCCCAGTACTGTGATTATAGGCATGGACAAGCTGCAGGGCTTTGTACGTGTGCAATCAGAATCCAAACTCAGATCTTCATGTCTGTGTGGCAAGCAAGCTAGCCAACCAGCTATCTTACTGAGCTAAAATAACATGTTAGATGCCTTTTTTGGTTATATATGTCTTAATATGACAGGCTTGCTACCTTATTTAACATTCACTATTGGAAATTGCTCTAAGAAACCATGTACTTTCAAGATGATAACACTAATGTCACTAAATTTGAATAAACTTAACTGAGACTAGCAACAATAAGGCATTCACAGAGAATCTCTATAAACTGAGCTAGTTTAGAATTAGGGCTGAAGCTCGGGTCTCCAACAGGATACAAAATTTGCCCTTTGTCTGAAGAAATGGAATTTTGAATGGGATCAGGATCTTTTATAATAATCATATTAGGACAGATATCACAATGTGTGTCTAGATCTATGGATTACACCATGAGAAATGAAACTTGAAAGTATATGTAGTTGTGTGATTGATGCAATTATAACATTTTAGAACTATAAAAAAATAATTCATGTTAGTTGGTAGAGGGTGACTGTTCTTTAAAGTGGGGTAGTATTTGTTAAGGTAAAATATATATTAGGAGATAATCATAAATAAATATATATACTTAATTTTTATCCATCATTTAGTACACACAGATACAAACTCTCTATCTATATCTATCTATCTATCTATCTATCTATCTATCTATCTATCTATCTATCTATCTATCTATCTATACATATTCCAGGTAAAGAAATTCTACTAGCAAAGAAATATGAATGAAACTCTGGGTTATAGCTATATTTTGTTTGCATTTTAATAAATAAAGCATTCCTGAAGATTAAAATACAAAGCTAGCCAAACTAGTCAGCCAAAGAGGCCAGACAGTGGTGGCATACATCTTTAATCCCAGTAATCACACTAGTTAGCCATAGAGGCCAGGCAGTGGTGGTACACATCTTTAACACCAGCATTAGAGAGAAATATAAGATGGGAGAAGATAGGAGCTCAGTCTCAATCTGCAGTCACACTCAGGACAGGATTGCCCAGTCTTGGTAGAAGAGGTAAGAACTTTCAGTGCTTGGCTTCTTTGTTTTTCTGATCTTCTTCTTGAACTACAATGTCTGTATCTGGGTTTTTATTATTTGTGCTACCCTGGGTAATTAATAACATTAAATGTAAATATAAAAGACCTTGTTAAGAAAAATGTTTCTTTTTAATGTCTCAGGTATAGAAGGATAATTTGCCATTATGAAAAATATTCCCCAGATGCAGAATAATTGATTTAAATAATAATTTAAAAAATCTGGTATCATTTAAATTCCTTTGCATATACAGTCATATGTTGGGAGCAGTGAGACCCCAGATCCTGAATTTCTTGAAATCCCCTGATCTGAGTGCCTACAGCAGCTCTGATCACGAGACCTTCAGGAGTTCCTGATGGCAGGAGAGTGGTTCCTGTTGTGTTTGGCTGGGGTGTGGTTATCTCTATATAATCTGTCCCTGAACACAATAAAGGGGGCATTCTTGGGGAATTCAAGGATGACCCATGTCACTGTCTCTCTGTCTGTGTGTGTCTGTGTATTTTAACCTCCAGCCCCCTTGCCCGAAGCTCGGGAACTGGGTAATAGCGCACAGAGCGCAGACACGGGGGTGCGGTGGGCAGCAGTCATAGGTTATTAGAAATGTTTACTACTGTTATTCTCATATTGTCAGTTCATTTGACTTTATATGAATTTGTCCGATAGTCATAAAATTAATTGATGGATATTATTTTTGAGGTTACTAAAACTGGTACCATATATATATATATATATATATATATATATATATATATATATATATATATATATATATATATATATACCTGTTTTCTTATAACAACCGAACACATTGCATTATTTTAAATTGTTACTCAAATATATGCAAACTGAAGTTGTCTTTCTCTATCTGGGAGGAGATGCTTGTTGACATGCTTATTACATGTTTGTGTGTATTATAGAAAATATTACAGATTTCAAGTTAGTCAGACACAATGTCAAGTGCAGAGACAAATATATAATCATCTATATTGGATGCCTATTTAAAATTAATTAATTGGATTAATTATTTTCCCTCATTTTAATGGAACTCTTCATCATATCCACTCATAATAGAAGAATTCCATCTATTTCTGATTATGAGAGAACAGAGGATGGGCTGTCAGATTTATTGTGTTCACATGATGAGGATAGTAATTAATTTTTAGTGCTTAATGTAAATGATATTGATGTGTTCCTTTTTGCTTAAATTCTACTTAGTAAATGCTTCGACTATGAGAAATGATTACCCATTGTCTAGTTCAGCAGGCTACTGTTTGTCCTTCACATGTTGTTTCTTCTTAGGGTCCGTGTGATATTTGTTCTACTCCTGTGTCTGACGCTGAGCTGCTCGCTGGGTTTGCTCTCCTGGCACTAATGCTCCTGCATTCCTGCCTTTGGAGTACTGACAACACTTCCAGTCTTCTTTTTTCTGCTTTCAAGAATACATTGCAGGTTCAAAGCTGTTGACTGTGTGGACTGTGTGGACATTTTCTTGCTGACTACATACCTTAGGTGCCTGAGTTGCTTTTGTACACCTCCACTGCTTGTCGAATGTCACTTTTCTTCTTACAAGTCCAAATACCACCTTTACTTACTTTCATTTTCTCCCTCTAATCAAATTTTTATTCATCCATTTATTGTGAATCTCATGCATATCTTACACAACTCTATTACATGAAAGTTTTTCTACTGAGCATGTTGAAATAACTAAACAAATGAAACTATGTTAACATGTGATGTTTCACAGAATTGGACCTTAAAAGTCAAATGGACAGATCCTTGTCAAGAAGAAGGAGCCCATTTATACTTCTGCAAAAAAAGATCTGGTAGTTGCACAATGTTGAAAACCAGTGTGGAATCATGTGATCAAGATCAGTGCTGAAGAAGATATGTCTAGTGAATATTCACTGCTTTATTACCCAACAGTGACTACTGACTAAATACCAGCTGATGTCTCTAATTCCACCAGATAGAGACATCTTTGTACGTATTATTTCAGTGGAAACCAGCAGCCAAAAGGCACATCTCAGATGTTATAATGAGGCTGTACACCTGATGATCGCTGAAACTCATATCGAATATCCAGCTGTTGTCCAGAGGCAAGCATCAGGGGGCGGGATCCAAGTGACCGCTAGAGGGCCACACATTTGCCTGCTTTCAGTACTGGCAAACAGCTTTACATAGCTGACTATTGTTCTTTGTGTAAAGTTGAGGCCTTTTGAGCTTTTCCCTATCATTTGGCATGTTTGTTGATGTTCTTTTGTTCATCTCATGGTTTAACAGTCATATAGATACAGCATTATCAGGTTTAGTTTCTGGTCCTTTTTGGAAACAATATCCCTGGAAATTCCCTGCCCTTCTGGCTCTTACAATATTTCCACACACTCATCCACAAAGTTGCCTGAGTATTAGGTATAGAGCTGTTTTGTAGATGTATCCATTTGGAATGGGCTCCATAGCTCTCTTTTTTGTTAGTCTTTTTATAATAATTTCTTCCTAAATGCCAAGAAACAGGGGTCACAAGATTTACATATTGTGATAAATTAGCAAGTAAGAAAACTACAGTGATGCAGTTATAAATAGATTATTATATCACAATAAAAACAAATCATATGTTGAGATATCAAAAGTTCCTGGTTAACCTGAAATGTATGTGAGTAACTAAAGACAGTCAGCATGAGAAAACTGAAGACTTTACAATTTCACACATATCATTTTGGAAAGGAGAAAGTAATGGACAGGTAAAACATCATTGAGTAATAGGTATTTGGGGAAGGGTAAAAATCGAATAGGTAAAGCAAAGAAGATGTTTACAGCAATTACACTATCCTACATGCCAAATCTCCCTCTTAATTCTAACCACTAAGCCAGTTCCTCATCCCCTGAAAGTGATTTCAATTCAACAATCCCCCATCTTTTAATGTATTTCCAGTTTATTCTACAAATTAAGACAAATGAAGATGCAAAACAAATGTTTTTACGTATTTAATTTTCCTCTTATAATGTCAAGACTTAGATAATGAATTTTTATGGCATGCTGAGTCTTATGACTATTTAACTTAAATATACATAAGCAGATTTGGTAAATGGTAGCTGTGATCTGTTTTCAGATTAAATTGGAGGAATAAATAAAACATTATTCTTGGTTATGTGATTTCCCTGTTTTCATTTTACATAATGATGACAAAGTAAAACTGAAGCAGCTATTTCTTGTTTGTCATAATAATTAGACATAGAAATAGCAGCAGTTCATAAACGAGCTATGATCATACACTTGGAGATACACTTTCCTTGGGTTTTCAAACAACAGTGTTTCAGAAAAAGAAAATGATTTTTGGTATTTTGGTTCTGGGACAGTATGAACAGTGGGACCTTGCCAGCTCTCTGACCAGACATTTTAGTTTAATAGTGAATTTCTGGTTCAATAAGAGACAGTGAAAGGAGAGCAATAGAGGAAAACACTTGATGTCTCTTTCTCTGACCATGTATGTATGAACATGGGTGCATAGGCAGACCTCAAACCCAAATATATGCATGCAACAGTCCACATAAACATAAAACCTACACCAAATTTTTAAATAGGTGAAAAGCTCTTGTTTGTTAAGACAATAAAATCAGGCAGGTGGTGGTGGTGCATGCCTTTAATCCCAGTGCTCGGGAGGCAGAGGCAGGCGGATCTCTGTGAGTTCGAGGCCAGCCTGGTCTACAAGAGCTAGTTCCAGGACAGGCTCCAAAAGCTACAGAGAAGTACTGTCTCAAAAAAAAAATCAATAGCAAAAGAAATCAACCAATTGGGAAAAGAGGTTCTATAAATCCCATCTGCAGATGTGGTGTTAAGAGCTTCTGAAATAGTACATGTGAATGGTCCTGGGAGCTCTATACACATCAGTCCAAAAGTTGGCTTTTTGACAGGGGAAGGTATTCATATCATGATCTGAATGTTTATATTTACCTATTCATAACTCAACAATAATATGCAGTTATGAAAATATAGCTAAGATTGGGGGCTTCTTAGAAGTTTTATTCTATAATTCCCTTTAATATACCTCATCACAATGATGTTGGCCACTCTGAACAGATATACATAAATTATATTTCAAGAAAATATACGTTTAAAAATTTCTATATTACCTTTGATGCTTGGTTCATTCATTTCTTGTAATAGTTAACTTTGTTTTAAAATAATTAAGTTAAATGCATGATAACTTTTCATTTACATTTGAATTACTATAATAAATGGTTTAAAAAGTTATATTTTTCAAAGTCAGATTTTTTTGGAAAACAAAATCTTCTTTATGAATGTATGAATCACTGTTTCTTATATATTTTGATAAAAGCATGTCATTTTATAGAACTTCAGAAGGTTATATTTCAAAAATTGAATTTCATGAGGTTAACTAAAATGATTTTTCAATTATCCATGTTAGATAGTAAAAGTCTAAAAATAATTTGAGTAAATAAAAATATATAACCTTACATTTCTCTGTGAGGTGTTTTGTTTCACCAGGTCCAAATTAGTCATGCATATGGTTTGCACAAGCTTAAGAGAGACAAAAACCTCAGCTCGGAAAAAGGGAAGTGGACACAAAGTCTCACACCAGCCAAGAAGCTACTCACAATTGAGGGTACTGCCAGGTGTCAATCACTATTTTTCAATGAAGTGATACTTGGTAAATCAACCACATTACAGAGTACCTTGCTCAAATATTGTATCAAATTCTCAAAGAGTGAAACAAAACGTAATAACATTATAACCTTTTACATTATTTTGGAAAGATTTTAAAATATAAAGAGGGATTGTTTTTTGTTCTAGATTGAAACTATAATGGAAAGGGTAAATGACATGACTGATGTGAATTTTGGTTTAAAGCATGTAGGACAACAATAACTACCAGTAACAAATACAGTAGCAACAAAAATAGCAATCTGCAAGCTTCTGCCTAAATGCTTTGTAGTTATTATTATATTACTCTATTTTTTTAATTCTGTTCTGATTATCCTGGTCACTAACAAAAATATTAGAGTAATCATGACATCTAATTTCCATTTGAAATCTTATTGATCTTATTCATAAAACATTGATAAATATAATAATTTTTTTTAATGCTTGAAAAACCTTTCCTGTCCCTTAAATTATCTCAGTGGATCTCAGTTTTCCTTGGCCAATGATGGACTCAATAAAATCAATGTCTCATGGGCAATGTGATAGAGATACAGTTGAATGTCTGTAGATGGCTCCTTCCCCTATAATATTCATGTACACACTGTCTTATAAGTTTGGATATCTGATTATTAACATAAGTCAGTGCTGCAATATTTTCTCACAAATGGACCCAAATTCATTTTAAAGTGACTGAAATTGATAGTTTATTTTGAAATTATTGTGTTTTTTTATAGAAAGTTTTGACAACAGATAGGAATTTAAGATAATCTCTAAATCAGGTTAGACATTATTATTTTTTCTTAATTCCATTGAATGTTTTTGTATGAGAATCCTAAAGTTTACATAATAATCCACAATGACTTATGCATTGAAATCTCATGGTTTTATTAGCTTTAGTTTGTATATCTTACCTGATGAACTTTTGAAATTTTATAATTTAAAATGTTCACAGTCTCATTTATAAAATTGGGTAGATTGTTTACATAAAATATCTAAAATAAAAGAATATATGTTCACTTATAATGCATTATACTGTTCTCAAAAGAGACAATACCTACTCAATCGTAAATATAATTGGCTTAGGTCTGATTTGGCTTCCTCAAACAATCAAGAGACACAGCTATGTGAGATGCTGCTTTGGTAACAGCCTGTATGCTGCAGTGGGCTTTAAAAAATATGTATAATAACTACACAGTTGTATTCACAGTTCATCATTACTTACAATGTTATAAACACCTGTTCCCTTGTGTATGTTTCTGTTTATGTCTACGGATTGTGGACTATATACTAAAATATTAAAACATACTGCTTGGTATATGCATTGAAATGCTTTTTGCTTGTACATTTTCTCTCTTAAATGGCCCTCATCTTTCTATATATCTGTATCAGCCTACATGACATGCACTGATTATTTAATTTATTGATAAATTATGACATTCTACAGGATAAAATTTGAAGTTTTATTCTTCAGGGAACGGAAATTCATCACCTTAAACTGTCCCACCCATTGCTTCTTCTCTGAGTTTATTTATCTATTAGAAGTGATGTCAGCACACAGTTTTTTATAAACAAGATTAAAGGCCAAATTAGCTTTCATTGCTTATCAAACCAATCTTTCTTTGAATTCTCTAATGTCAAGCAAGAACCATCTCAAGAAAACATCACTTCAAAACTCCTCTATTTGGTTGTCTATGTAAATAGAAGTCACGCAGCCAAAGTCTACGATAGATTTAATGCTGTTGCATTACATTAGGTCGTTTTTTTTTTTAACACATTCATATGTGAAACTAGTAAAATTCTGTCACAGAGGTATGTGTCATATTTCTTTATTTAAGAGGTTTATTTATGTGCACGTTCCTGGCATGATAACATGCTTCTGGTAGTGTGATCCCATGTGTACTCCTGAGAGCACACAATGGAGGTCAAGGAAGGACATCTGATATCATCCTCTATTACTCTTCAACATATATTTTGAGACACTTTCTTGCTGAATCTGAAATTCACTGTTTCTTTAGACTGCTTGGTCCCTATTTGACTGACAGTCTCAGCCACAAACACTTGGGTTACAGAAAGTTACAGTCATGCAAGGCTTTCCTGTGTGTACTGCCTATTTGAAGTTGGGTTGTCTGGATTGTATACTCAGTGTTTCTACAAAGAAAAGCATCCCTGAGACTGGAATCCATATTTTATTTGTGACAAAATAGGAAGCATTCTTATAATAGATAATAGATGTACAATGAGCATATTTTTTTGTACAAACTACACTGCTGTTGTGAAATTTACTCGGTGAAACTAACAAAGAATGAAGCACCAATATTATTATTTAGTGCTATTCTGCACATAACTGTAAATTGCTTTCTAATAAATTTTACAACTGTCTTTGACTATCTTGTCAATTTGTGGCAGAATTGTCTACTTAAGATCAAAAAATCTCTTTGATTCAAAAACACAGTCTCTGCATAAAATTTAAAGTAAAATATAATGTTCTTTTCACATTGAGTTTCTTTATATTCCAAAAATTCTTTGATCAGGTCATTATTATTTTCATAAAAATCATATTCATATATATGCAAATTTTGAAGAATACCAAGTTTGGTAACGTGTTCAAACATTTTAGCTATTATTATGATTAATATAAGAAAGTTTGTATTTTAGCATGAGTAATCTTAATTAATGCAGGCAATTTTAAATGCTAATATTTTATACATAAAATAAATTTAAATTTTTATTAAACTGTGGGGTTTTACTATTTTAACATACAAATAATTGTCTGGAAAATGTAATTACTTTAAAAATCCTCCTAATGAAACCATTGTCATTTGTTAAGTCTAATATAATCCTTTGATGAATAATGCATTTGACAACAAAACTCAGATATGTGATCAAACTCATATTTTTAATAAAGTTTTTGGTAACAAAATGTTTTTTTTTTTTTTTGAGCCTGTCCTGGAACTAGCTCTTGTAGACCAGGAGGGCCTCGAACTCACAGAGATCCGCCTGCCTCTGCCTCCAAGTGCTGGGATTAAAGGCGTGCGCCACCACCGCCCGGCTAACAAAATGTTTTAAAAACATCTGTAGTTACACCTGTCTTCTGCCTACTTTTGTATCTTTTCACTTTGTGAATACACACTTCATTTCTCAACTTGTTTTCTCAACCTGTATCTTTGGTGAACTCAGCATTTTATCAGAAATGAGCTTGTGAACTATATTGTGCCCTTCATATACCATCCACTGACATTAAAAATTGTGAAAGCTCACGAAAAACATTGGTTTGAATTTGAGACTTCACCTTGTTATCTGTTCCTATAAGGTTTATTTCCCCAGTTAAAATTATCCATAGCAGCAGCCTCAGTGATGGCTGCACTGTTAGTGAGCTTATTGGTCTTTCCTTGATTAGATTCTAAATTTTTAGCACTCCCAAGATGGCTCACAACCTCCTGTAATTGCAAGTTCATAGGTTCTAATCTCTCATGGTTTCCCTCAGTACCTACATAGGTGTTCTGCACATAAACTCAAGACAGACATGCATTCATATGCTTAAACTAATTATTTAAAAACATGGCAATCTAAAATAAAGTATAGCTAAGGTGTTAAGTATTTTTAATTACCCAAATATATAATTTTTAAAATTACTGTTATTGGTGATTTTATTAATTGTCCTCATATTTTCAGGAAACATTCAAATTTTTATCCACAAATGAGGTTTTCTATTATTTGTAAATAATTAAAAGATACAAAAGTGACAAAAACAATTGTTTGTAATCATATAATTCTTATTAAAATCTGATTCAATTTAAATACATTTGATATTTAAAAAATATGACAGAGTGGAAATAAATACATATTATATTGTGATAGTATATCTAAACGCTAGAGATAAAAGAGGAAAGGCAGGGTACCTATCAGAAATTGAAAGAAAAAGAGTAATAAACCTCATGATAACTTAAAGAAGACAAGAAAATAGCAATCTATTTTGGCGATAGGAGATTTCATTTTCTCCACAAAACCTGTGAAACTTTTGAGAGGTGTAGGACAATAAAATATAAAATTATGGATGAAATAAAGAATTATTGACCTTCCGTGTCAGAAACCCTAATGGGATAGGTCCCATCCAATCTTGGAGAAAATGTGTAGTTAGTAGATTAGAAATAGCATAGCTACTTGGTTCATGTGACCCTGTGATTAAATTCAATATAACCCAGAAGAATGCCCCAAGAGCTGTATCAAACTAGAGTTTGAATTCTCAAAGGCACATTTTCAAGGTGGAAGAAATGAAATAGAGAAAATGGTTTGGGGAATAATAAATAAACTCGATTCAGAAGAATACTGGGATTAAAGATTCAGAAAGGAAACAGAATGTGTTCTCAGTAACATTACAGGGCAGTCTCCTTCTGTAAACATGATTTTCAGACCAGATCTGGGTTTTTGTTTGTTTGTTTTTGTTCTTATTTTGTTTTTGGTTTTGGCTGTTGTTGTTTTTGTTATTTTTCTCTTTTTACCTGTCTTCATACATTGTTAGCCATCACTATGTTCTTTAGTAAGTGTTCATAAGATGAAGAATGAATACAGGTTAGTAATGATTCTCACTGTATGATAAGGCACTTCCTTAGAAAACAGAAGAAAGAGATTCGTTCTGGAACCTTACACAAAGCGAGAATCTCACACATTTTATTATGCTGTTAAATAAAACAATAGACAGGCTTTGGAACCACAGTCAATAAAATGATGAAATTCAGAAATGCAAAACCTTAGCTTTACTAAAATTAGATTGCTATGTCTGCTGATGCCCAGGCTAAACAATATCTGATTATAAAAATCTCAAATAGATTATATTTCTACTAAACTATATTTCCCAAGTAAATAAGGAAGATCTAAGAATCTAAAAAAAAACAATTAGACCATTTTTTATGAAAAATGACATTAAATTTTGTTTTGTATTTTTAATTAAACTTATTCATTTATTTTACATCTCAACCAGTTTCCTCTCTCTTCTCTCCTCCCATTTCCTTGCTTCCTTCCCCAGCAAGCCAATCCACTTCTCTGTTTCTGTTCAGAAAACGGCAGCCTTCCCATAGGTGTCATATCAAGTTGAGATAGGACTAAGCTCCTCCTTTTGCAGAGAGACTGATGTAAGTATCCCAGTGTGTGGAATAGGTTTCAGGAAGCCAGCTAAAATGTTTGAAATAGGTCCTGCTTCCACCACTACGAGTCCCACAAGTGCAACAATCTACATAACTGTCACACACACACACACACACACACACACACACACACACACACACACACATAGAGGGCCTAGATAGTCTCATGCAGGCTCCCTGCCACAATCCACAGCCTCAGAGGAGCTATGTAAAAAGGACATTTGTTTTGAGATGCTGATTTTCATCAGTTTAACACCTTTCCTCAAAAGTCATCATTACACTGGAAATGACATGGATTATGCAAATGGAACTCATCTTGTCACTTATGTTGAGTTTTCTTACATCCTAATGACATTATAAATAAAGTTCCAATTTAATCATTTTCATCCTTTCAACAGTAATAAGGAGAAAGCTATGACTCTTTAATTTCCCTCAATATCATCTGAAGTTGAACTTGATTTCCTAACAAAATATACAAATAAAGGTGTGAATACTAAAATAAAGTAGTGATGAACAGTGTTAAAATGAAACATCATTTTATTGTTTCATCACAAATGATAAAAATCTCACTTACTAGAAATCATATTAGACAAAATATATGAATAAAATCCAGTCCACACTATTTTTGTCATATTGAAAGATGTCTCATTGAATGCACAGGATAGTCTTGTTGGATTGGGATAGTGATCAGAATAATCCACAGGAGAGTTAGTGGAGAAACACAGAATATGTTCTTCAGAGTCACACAGCCAGCTCCTAATAGATATAGATGTCTTTTCAAACTGTCAAGTATGTTAAAGGTTGTCACTATTGTGACAATTGGATTTCCACTATCGTCATTTTTTATGAGCCATCATGGTAAGCGATTCAATTGTATCAGTTAAGTTTGTTTGCTCATGATCACCAAAAAATTAAACAGGAAAAGTTTATATCACCAATATGATGAAAAAAAATTTATGCCTTGTGGTAAAATGAAAGTAATTTCAAAACATATGCATAATACAAACTTACTAAAGTTTTTAAAACTCTTCATGGGACTTTCTTTTAATGGCTCTTTGCCAATGTTTCTTAGGTAAAACATGAAGGTGTTCATAAATGGTTTAGTATAAGTTCACCATCTTAGAGATAATATGAATCTAAATGGAGTATGGTAGGCCTGATATCATAGCATTTAGGTGGCTGAGGCAGGAAGATTGAAGATTATAAGCTGTTCTGGGATATATAATGAACTAGAGTTCAGCTAAATCCTACCTTCAAAATTTAAGGCAATATTAATTATGATTTAGAATCTGTTTTATAGTTGTATATTTTAAATGACTTCATGGGTCTTATTATTATAATATATCTACGATACAAAGACTGCACTAGCTCAGGTTTTGTGTGTCATCCTGAGGGAACTGACACAGAATATGCAGAAAAAGTTGCCTGTCGCTGGGTTTTAAGTAATACTGAACATAACAGGATCATGACCATGGAAATACATATGTATGTGCAATCAAACACATAATCATATTTTATTTTACTTCCTACTGCATCTAATTCAGTCTCTAAAACTGGATCATCTGAATGTGTTTGGTTATTGGTTTCATATTCAAAATGGCAGGGAAAGTGTTTGTCCCACACTGGAGTGAAACATTTTGGAACACATTTCAGAAAAATTTTAGTGTTTAGACGAAAGTAATCTTATGGGTTAGGTAATTAATGACACTAATTGGGCAAATCAGAGTTTGTAATCCATGACTCTGTCTTTCTAATATAATAATTCTTCCTCAGAGGATGAACAGTGAATGAGCCTGCTTAGAATGGATACATATCAGGTTTTTAAATGAGAGATCATTTTCACAACATTTAAAGAATTACAGTTAGTTATCCTGAAGTATATGATCTTAAGAAAAATTACCAAAAGAAGTTGCATTTCTCTTAGTAAGAAAATGTAAGTAAAGCATTTAGAATACTTCAGCTGTTGGCTTTACTCTTAAAATTATACATTTTTAACTAGTAGTCCAATTTTTATAAACTATGAAAAATTAATTCTGTTCTTGAAACAATACAAATGTTAGGTGTAATGTGATCTAAGCAATTCCACTTCTTGTTATTTATTTTAGAAATGAAATCAATGCCTCTAATGATAATGACATTTCTAAGTTCATTACGATACTGTTCATTATAGAGAAACATACAAGCAAAATAATAGCAATCAATAAATCAAAGAAATACAGTATATGTAAACCCTGAGTGATGGCTGATCTTGACTGTCAGCCTGACTCAATTGATAAACACAAGAGAAAACCTTAGCAAGTGTCTATAGGAGAGTTTCCAGAGAGGAATGTGAGAGGTACCAAAACATGAGTTTACTGCCTTGATGGGACATACCATTAGTAGTGGCATCCTTTCTCTGCTACCTAATCCTTCAGGTTGTACTGATCAACCATACTACACCCTCCCTGGTGACATTAATGGAAATCAAATTTCAAGCCAAAGAGTATCATTCACCATTAAGAGATGAATTAGGTAAAGGGGGAATGTACATGTTGAAGTAGGTCTGTTTGGAAGTAAATATTAAGTATTATCACAGAGTAGTATATAAAATATTTTGGACATGAAAAGATACAAATACTTTAGTGAAATGTAATGTATTGGTTTATCAATGAGCATGTAAAAGTTAATCTGTTTATATATTAGAAATATAAATCAGTTTAGACATCCTTTTTTTTTCTTTTACCTTCCATGTCTAAACAGAAATGCTTTAAAACTGTTCAGTTCAGTAGACTACATGGAGAATTAAATCTGTTGGCTGTTAAGGAAATCCTTCAGCCCAAAGGGTACTTGAGGGACATAGAAACAGTCAAATGGAAGCCATTGTTATTTATCCTTCTGGTTATTGAACTTCTAATGGAATTTTACTTTATAGTGGTTTTAAATTTAGTAGTACCATGTTACTTCAGTGTTTTTGATTATTTTTTGATGTTAAAATGTGTTAAAAAGTTTTTAACAAAAAATAACAATTTAACTTATAAAAAAATGTGTTTTTAATCCCAACTCTTGGGAAGCAGAAATAATAAGCTCAAAACTTCAGTGTCAGACCGGCTTCTGTTCTGTTTAGATCAAAGTGTGTTATATTGTGTACCCCTATCTGAGCAGAAAAAAAAATACATAACCTTCTGTTCAGAACCTCCATCTGTTTACTTGTGGTTCTTGATAAAATATGCTTCTGCTGTAAACTGCAGCATGTGATGGTGTTCTGAACAGCAGAATCCATCCTTCCTTCTTTACTCTCCTCAACCTTTGTCATCCAGTCACCTCTGTCATCCCTCCACTTACCCCATCCAAACTTGAAAATAACTATTCTACTCCTCTATTAAACAGCTTCCACATGTTGCTGATACAAACAATACTTGTCTTTTTGTCCCTGGCTTATTTAACTTAATTTAACCTTCTGCAAATTGTTAGAAAAGGTGTCACTTAAAAGATATAAAAATGTAACTTAATGAAAAAACAATATAGTAATCAAAGCAATTGAGACCACATACCAGAAACTGAGGTCAACCCCTATTCTATATCTCTGAATCTCTGTGTCTCTGTCTCTCTCTCTCTCTCTGGTCCATTGTTACTAATTCTTTTGTGTTGTTCTTCAATGTCATTTTCTTTCTTGGAAATTCCTTTTGTATAGTCTTTGAAGGGAAATGGCTCACATAGGCTTCTAAATTCGAATGTTTTTGTGTTTCAGTTGGTGAACTCTTTCAGAAGGGTTTTCAGCTGTGACCTTGTGCTAGAAGGTGTGCCGCTTATGACGACTTTGAGGTTTTAAAAGCCCACTCTACTCTCGTATCTCTGTTTTCCTCTGCCTGTAACTTACAGATCATGTGTGAGCATCCCACTACTGCTCCAATTCTGTCCCTGCCTGCCTGCCACTGTGCACACTGACATGCTGTTCATGGACTAGCCCTCTGAACTTAGAAGCAAGAATCCAATTAAATACTTCCTTTTATATGTTCCCTTGATCATGGTGTCTCTCCACAGCAATGGAACAGTAAATTTGAAACCAGCGGGTGACAACGGACTATATAGATTAGTCAAACGTCTCATAATTTTTTGTGGCAGTGCCATGGCACAACCGAAGTGGATGCATTCTTTATTGCTAAAAAGTCTTCCATGACATTAAATAGTAGCACAGATACTGTATATGAATGGAATGGGAACTGGAAACTAGTCCCTGCCACCTCTTTGGATCATACTTCTTATTACTGAAAATGGTAAATCTTGTTCTGAACTCACTTCTAACCTAGATCTAGAATTTTTATATTTCAACTCTCTTGAATAAGTCATTACTTTGTCTTAACTCAAACTATTACATCGGTTTATTTTTTTTTAACAAGAAGAAACATGAGGACCATTGACAAAAATGGACCAAATATTGAAATTTACTTTTGGGATAAATTGAAAGATAAAGATGTTTAAAACTCTATTCCCTTCCTTGTTACTTCTTTCTAGACTCTAGGAAGTCTCATATAATATTTATGATTCCCAAATTCCAAGCATAATAGATGTAACTTACTAATAATGAGACAAATGTAGTTAATATTTGGTGCAACAATAAACTCAGAGAAAGAAATGTAGAAGATTTTTTCTTAGGCAGTCAACCAGCTCCAATATCATGACTTGGATTGTATCTTGTGAATGTGTTTTGTTAGTGAATAAATCTACTTTGGTCCTATAGCGGGACAGAATAGAACTGGGTGGGAAAACTAAGCTGAATTCTGGGAAAAAAGAAGGTGGAGTCAGGGAGACGCCATGTAACCACCTAAGGAGAAAGATGCCCATGTACAGGTAAACCACAAGCCTCGTGGTAAAATATAATATAATAGATATGGGTTAATTTAAGTTGTAAGAACTAGCCAGAAATACACTTGAGCTATTGGCCAAACAGTATTGCAATTAATGTAGTTTCTGTGTGATTATTTTGTTTCTGGGTGAATGAACGAGTAGTCTCTGCCTACAATGGAAACTTATTACTAGGTAATAATACTTATGCTTATGCCATTAGTTCTTAGAACTTATTATAACCCATTTCTCTTAATCTATGTTTTGCCTCAGGACTTTTTACCTTTCTTTCATTGTGCATATCGTACTACATGTTTGGTTGGCTGGAGACTGCCTGATTGGCCCTGGGCACCTCTTTCTTTTTCATTCTCTCTTCCTTCATTCTCTTCTCCTATTAATTTTCTGTTCCCACCAGCCCTGCCTATCCCTTTGCTGTCTAGCTATTGGCAATTCATCTTTTAATTAGTCTAATCTGTTGCCTTAACTGGTAAAGTAAAACAGCCACACATTTTTACTTAGTTAACAAATACAGTGCTGAAAACAAAATGGCTCATGCCCCACAGTTTCCACCTTTCATCAAGATTAAAATTAATTCATATTCTCTATTTTATCAGTATGGCTAAAAACCGAGGAGAACGGCAAGAAACTTTACCATACCTCTCCATTTTAGAAGCCACCTAATTTTTCTACTGTTCAAAGTTTTTTTTTTTAAATAAAACTCATGTATTTATGAAAATTCTTTCCCACAAATGGTGAGGTAAAGCACAAAACAGTATCCCGAGCCTGTCAGGCCTGACTAGCTGTGCCACCAGCGGAATCTCTCTTCATGCCCAACTGCTTTCCCTCCCTGAGAGCCAAGGGAAAATGATTTCACAGCTGCAACTGAATTTAGAGAAGCTGGGCTGTTTCTATCTGTCCTACCCGGAGCACAGTGAGGTGTGTCTGAGCCTGACAAACAGTTGAATGTGTGATGCTCACCGGCCCACTTCCTGAGACTCAAACAAAAATTCAGATTTTTTTTTTGATCATTTAAAATGCTTCCCTCTCATCACCCATTGTATAGGTCTTCCTATTTTGTCATCCAAACTCTTAGTCATCCTTTCTCACTCCTAAACCTTAAGTTCTTTAAAGGACATGATCTTGGCTCTCCTGTAATCCTGCTTAACATAAAATCTAGTATCCCAAAGGATTCTGCCCTGCAAGACATCTGAGAGCAGATGTCTGCTCTTGATGCATTCCAAACACCTCAGCTTTCACAAGTACGTGTACTGGGGGAAATGGATTAAAACAGGAATAGAATAAACTATTTGAGTGGAAAGAGAAAAGTCAGAGATGTTGAAAGCAAGCATGTTTTTGAAAAGTCTTGTTATAAAGAAAGAAAGAAAAGAAATAGAGTTAGAGATAGATATTAGAACAGACAATCCATCCAATGAAGATAAATTCACTAGAATTTCCTTTAAAGACATTTAACTGGTCAGGGCCACTGTGCCCCAGTAATTGAGCTTTAGCAAGTTGTTTGACCTGTGGTATTCCTTGGCTTCAGACTCTTTCTCCAAAGAAACTATAATGTGTGATGTGTTCAAATTATGGATACAATTGTCCTCCCGATAATTCGGCAAATTCTGGTCACCAGTAGCCATCCATCAGCCTTGCTATCTATCTCTGCCTCTGGAGAGAGCATAAGAGCGAGCTGTCTGGTACTGTGGTACACAGCACATTCAACTTTGTGATTTCTTACTTCAGCTATTGAACAGTGCTTTTGTCATCCCTCGGTGCCAGTTCATCTTCCTAATATACTCTCAGTTCTCTATTCACAGCTGACAGGCTTGCAAAGACGCTGAACCTTGAGGCTTTCTCGACTTCTTTCTCTTCCCTCTACTGCTGTACAGAACCTACGGTTTGATTCCTGGTGCCACCTTTTCAATTATGTTGCTTTCTTTTCTTTCTAAGTGTTCTTTACACGGGGTTAGTGAGAACCCCGGGGGACAAAAAGGCCTTCAGAGGAGCTTATCCCAGCATGAAGTGCTTTAAAGGAATCAATTTTCAAATCTTCAGCCTCTGTTTATATTTACTCTTTCCTCAATTGCCATGCTTGAGGAGGCTCTCAGAATAACCCAGCTCCCCCTTACTAAATAAAGCCTTATCTCTTGCTCTCGCTGAGCTTTAATTTGGTCTATTTCTCAAGAGGTAAAACACTCAACAGAAAGACCATGCCAAGCTTTGATGTGTGAGTAGTCTAGACTTCTAAAAGGAAAAAAAAAATGAAATAAAAAAAAAAACTCTTCATGGTTTACAACTTCCCACGGATTATAAGTAAACAGATGAAAAGAAACAGGTTGTTAAATGGGAGATACCTGAAACTGTTTGAACAACCTGAGTTATGGCTAGGATGAAATAAAGGAGAGGGACTTTTGACAGCTTTCAGGGAGTGATTTGAGACTCTTCAACCTCCAATAATGTAGATTTAAGGTTTCCTAGGAGATAATCCAGTAAAAAGAGAGTACCAAAATGATTTAATTCATCAACTGCAATCTACACTCTTATAACACACATATGTACTTTCTAGGGTACTCTTGGTATGTTATTCTTTATGACACAAAATGTACATTGAGATCTATTCTGTAACATAGAGAAAGATTTTGCTGTTGTTGCTAAGTTTCACAAGTTAACGCCATTTTATTAGTAAGTAGTAATTGCTCAAACTGCATGGAATAATTAAAGAACAAAGTCTTAGTTATTTCTATATTTTATTTATGTTCATTATCATAATGAATTAGTAATATAGTTTCTTACATATGGTCTAAACGATAATTTTCCTAATGTGTTTACTTATATGAAGATATTTTAATAGTCAAATATTTATATTAGTTCAAGAGGAATTTCACATATTGAATTTAAGAGTTTATTTATAAAGTAGTTTTAAAAAGGTGCTAAGAAATGACAAAAAGTCATATATATTAAACTGGGATAAAATATAAAAGCAAGATAGTAGTATTATCCAAAGCTATAACTAAACAATGTTAAGTATTTTAAACAAAATACTATTTTTGAGAAATATCATGATGGGATTATGAAATAACTATATAGATATTCAACAAATTTTGTTTTTACATGGGCTTAAATTCACTGACTACCTAATAATAATTTATAGATGTTATCTACATTTTCTCATATTAGTTTAATATAATATTTTTTACAGATAATACAAAACAATATAATCCAAATATATGGGAATATTGCAAAAGTCAATAACAATATGCATTGACATCCAGCAACCATTAGGATTTTACATTTTAGTATCTTTCTCTATATGCAAAACATAGATGTATATTTTATAGTTTTATTATCATCTGGAAATTTTCTTGAAAAAAATTAATGCTTCCATATCACTTTTTTGTTCCAACTCCCTCTCCATATTCCATTTTTCCACAATTATCAATTGAATATGCATAAAAGCTTTTTTCTTTCCAGTCAATTTCTAGTTCAGATCCAATGTGGTTGGAGACATTCCCAGGAAAAGTACCTCCATCCAGAACACAACAGAGAGAATTAGAGTGCAAATTAGCCTGGAGTTTCCACTGGACAGTAATGAGTAATTAGCTAATGTAAATATGTGATACATAGGAATTATAGCACTATTTAAAGAGCTCACGTTTATTTTTCTAATATTGGAATTTTAGCTGTCATTGTATTGCTTGTAGATGTGCATAGAAAGCAAACTCATGTTAATTTTATCCCTTTTATTTTGTGAATAATATTACTGTGATCAGTATAATAATATTCTACCTTAGTATCTACAACTTGTATGTAAAATGCCATTTTTAGTCAATTTATTAAAATTCTCTGAGCTTTTTTCTTTATGGAGATTACTTTTTATAGTCAGATCAATTCTGATATCAGCATTCTATTTTCAACATGAACACAAAACCTGCATCTTTCTTGAATTTTTATCTGACTTAATGTATCTACAAGTTGTTTGTTCTGATGACAATGGCCTGAATTTATATGTCATGTGCCATTGTTGTTGAAAAGGTGTCCCTTGCTCTATGATTTATAACATTGAGCATACTTTAGGATGCTATATGATTCACCACTATATCCAGGACCCTTGCATCATTATTAAAACTCAGCAATTATAGTAGGCGTTTTCTTCCTGATAACATACAACATTCATAAAGTTCCTATCTGGGGATTTCTGGG
>NC_022009.1:96618361-96633116 GCF_000317375.1 Microtus ochrogaster | reverse complement strand
TTCTGATTGGCTATCTTCTCTCATTCAGTCATTTATTTCCTACTATTTTCATTCAATCAATTTGATTCTCAGGAAAAAAAAACAGCTCTTGAGGCTGGGTGAATTATTCAGTGCTCAAGAACATTGGGTACTCAGGTAAGGATAAGCATTGCATTCCCAACAAGATGCAGAAACTTAAAACTGGACATAACTACAGTTACAGGGGATCAGATGTCCTCTGCATTACTCCATAAGCAGCACACACTCATGCTATACAGATGGACATGGAGACAGAACATCAAGACACATAAAATAAAATAATTTCAAATAACTTAAATAATTTTTTAAAAAATTAAAGTTTCAGTATGAGTACTTAACACAGCAATGCAGTCAATACTCTAGAGTTTTCTAAGAAAAATATGAGTATATTTTTCTTTCTTTCTCAGTTTTTATAAGACATTTAGGAATTTAATAGTATGCATTTGAATCACATTTCCTCAATCCTCCAAGACCCATCTTTACCTCCCCACAACCCACCTACTTTGTCTCCTTGCTTCCTTCTTTTATTCCTTCCTTTTTTTTTCCTTCCTTCCTTTCCTCCTTTTTATTTTTTTCCTCCTTCCCTCCCTTTTTTCTGTCACGACTGCTGAGCAATCTGTGGAATTTTATGGCAGAGATATGTCTCTTAGGGGTGAGAATTCAATGGTCCCTTAACTTCTGTACCTCAAACAGTATTGTTTTTTTTGTGTTAATCACCACGAGAGTTGATGGATCCATTGATCTAAGTGTTAAGATGATAAATCACTCAAAGACAGTTTAGTATTACACAGTTTAGTATTCGCTGGAGTAGTAGTAATGTGTTCTCTCCAAAGGCCTATGACCTAGTCATAGATCTTGGACACAATAACAATGTAAGGTATGGGTTTCAGTCTGTGCAGATGGCTGCTGTTATTAAATACCATTAAGACAGGACTCTTTACCTTTGAATCTGTAACTCTTACATGATGGTTTATGTCTCTAAGAGCAGAGTCTGAAAGTTTTCTGTTCTGTTCTACATTCCTGAGAAATGTCAATGTTTACAAAGTTTAAAATCTCCCTCCCTTTTCACCTAAGAATTGTCCCAAGCCCTGTGGATTTTCAAAGGTTGATGTAGCTTATATTTCACTTCATATATATAATTTTATTTTTTCTAAAGTCTTGCCATTCAGTTAATATAATGTTGTAAATATTTTATACTGAGTTTTAGTGTGTTTCTTATATTTGATATTAACATTATTTTCATTATTTTTCTCATTTATAAAGTAGAAGTCTGGTTTTGTAAAGATAAAGCTAAACATTTAATATACAATTTCATAACTGCTCAGCAACTCTGACTGTCACTCAGTGCTTGGCCTCTCACTTCACCTATGGAATGCAATGTTAGTCTGTGGTTTACAATATGCGTATATTTCTTAATATATTTTTGTACTTATCGTGTTTCTATGGAACTTTGTTTCACAGTTGTTAAGAAGTAAAAATGTACAGAACAGTGTCATTTACTTATTGTAAACATACTTGAATTTTAAATGGAAGTCTATCCACATCCCTACATAGTCTTATCTCATAATTCTAATAGGCTGACAAGGTTTTTTATGAAATCCTTGGCTTTTGCAGACATGATGTGTAGCCACAGTGTATGCATATGGTTATAGGTTAATATTATATTTATGTTTGTCTTTATAGAAAAGAATTATCAACTACCACCTTTATAGAGGCTTTGTCTCACCATTCTGGGAAAAGGGTCTGTGAGCTGCTCACATGTGTTATGTATATTCTATATAAATGCCTCGACAAAATAATGTATAAGAAAAATATGGTACATTTGCACAATGGAGTACTACACAGCAGAAAAAATAACGACATCTTGAAATTTGCAGGCAAATGGTTGGATCTAGAAAACATCATTTTGAGTGAGGTATCCCAGACACAGAAAGATAATTATCACATGTACTTACTCATGGTGGTTTTTACACCTAACGCAAAGAAAACTAGCCTACAAATCACAATCCCAGAGAACCTAGACATCAATGAGGACCCTAAAAGAGACATATAATAACATCTTGAAATTTGCAATCAAATGAATGGATCTAGAAAATGTATTGAGTGAAGTAACCCAGACCCAGAAAGACATATATAATATATACTTTCTCTATAGTGGCTTTTTGACATAAAGCAAAGAAAAATAGCCTACAATTCACAGTACAAGAGAACCTAGACAACAAAGAGGAGCCTAAGAGAGACATACATGGATCTATTCTAAATGGGAAGTAGAAAAAGACAAGATCTCCCGAGTAAATGGGGAGCATGGGGACCTTCGGAAAGGTTTGAAGGGGAGAGGGAAAGCAGGGAAGGGAGCAGAGAAAAAATGCAGAGCTCAATAAAAATTAATAAAATTTAAAAAATTAAATATTGAAATATCTGTAGTGCAGGAAATGCTGAGCACAATGATCAGAGTAGTAAATATTTTGGCTAGGCATGCAAAAGATTAGCATGTCTCTACTGAAAGAAAGTTGTTGAACAAAAAGTATTCAGGAGAATCACATAACTTTTGCCACTTCCACTATTTTTATAAAGGCAATTCATGCTTTTTGGTATTTTTCCTCATGAGGGAAAACAGACATGGTATCTTTTTGATATTAGGAATCAACCCTGACTAGACATCAAATATGATATTGTCTCAATACATTGCTTCCCAAATTCTCAAAACTCTGAGATATATATTTCATTTCTAGGTTAATTGACAGCACCTATGCTCTTTTTATTACTGTAGACAGAACAACGAAGGGTGAGTAGATAGAAGAATGCTCAAATTTAAGCTGACATTGACATTCAAACCATAATTATTCACATTTCTTACTAAAAAACAAAGTAAATAATTAAACAATAGTAATTGAAATATTAGTGCTATGATACACTGAGTCTCCCAGCAACAGGGTTAAGGTGATGAGGCTGCTGTTGTGTTCATCTCAATCATAGAACTTCGTTATGTAATTCATCACGATGTCCCAATATCAAACCCGAGAACTGGGAACATAATGTATTATCATAGCACTGCCTGGTATTTGTTGGGCTTTGGATTAGATGTGAAGCACCAAAAGAAACACAGGAAATCTCCATCACTTTCTCGAATATGACTTACCAATTTTAGCTATGTCTATATATTATAAAAATAATGACATTTTGAAATTTGTAAGCAAATGGATGTATCTATAAAAACGCACATTGATTGGGATAACCCAGACCCAGAAAGACAAATATAATATGTATTCACTTTAAAGTGATTTTTAGACATAATGCAAAACAAAACCAACCTAGAGTCCACCACCCCAGAGAAACTAGACAACAAAGAGGACCTTTAGAAAGACATACATGGATCTACGTAGGAAGGTGAAAAAGACAAGATCTCCTGCGTAAATTGGGAGCATGGGGATCATGGGAAAGGGTAAATGAAGAGAGGAAAGGAAGGGAGGAGAGTGGAGAAAATATATATAGCTCAATAAAAAAAAGAAAGGTGTATATATTTCTCCCCAGGATTTCAGATGGCCCTTATTTCAATAACATCACTCAGATCCCATTTCACATACAATCCTGTATAGACCTTAGTAGACCATCTTTTACAGCAGACCTATAAAAATAGCATTTCTCAGGATAAATTACAAATGTTCAGTTTTTACAAATTCGCTGTTAGACCAATGCTTCAATTGGAAAAGGGGTTCTTGACAGGAGGAACACAAGCATTTGCATAATAGCTTTGTGCAATTGTCCATACTGAACACTGGTGTGTCTTTAGTGGTGAATATGGGGAGATGGAAGGCATCTTTTAGTTTTTTAAGTACTGTTCCCAAACATTCCATTCCACAAAAGCCTTTTACTAGAGACAATGGTAATTATGATGTCAGAATAAAACAAATATTTCAAATTCCTGTGTACATTTATTACCCTTCTCAAAATATTTTATTAGCATATATTATACATTGTAATGTATTTCATTATGCATTTCAGGCAGATGCATAATGTATTTTTATCATATTTCTTTCCTGTTGCACACTTGCCCCATGCACCGTTCTATTAACCTCCTCCACCTTTCAACTAGCACCTCTCCTACATTTTTATCTCCTTTTTCTTTTGGGTAATCCAGTGAATTTCACCGATTTTGTTTACAAGAGAATGGCTCCACTACTGAAGATTTTTTTCTTCTTTTACCAGGAGCTGCTATTTTCATACAAATCCACACTGTGTGGTACTATAGCTGACTCTGGGAAATCAGCAGAATTCATAGTAGAATTTGTAAATTTTACTTTAACTACGAGTTTCTCCCGGTGAAAAATCATTTTACAGACAAAATTCCAATTTCAAACTTACTACAACCTCTCAGTTGTTTTTAGGAGAGTAGGGGCCAAGAAAGAGAAGAAAGGGATAGAGAGAGAAGGGAAAGAAGAAAAGAAAGGGATAGAAAGAGAAGGGAAAGAAGAAGAGAAGAAAGGGATAGAAAGAGAAGGGAAAGAAGAAAAGAAAGGGATAGAGAGAGAAGGGAAAGAAGAGAAGAAAGGAGGAAGTGAGAGGGAGGAAGGGAGAAAAAGGGAAAGACATGGTTGTTGTACACTTAGCCATATGAAGAGTGCAAGAGAAACTAAACCAGTTTCTTCCTATAATCCAGTATATGTGGTTAGAATAAAATGAGATGGTATAATTTCATTTCACCTGAAATTCTATCTCAAAAACAGAATCCTCCTGTCTTAATATTAATACATAATATTAATACTCTACATAATATTACCTATGAGTTTTCCTAAGATGGGTTTCTCTGTATTAGTAACAAAAGGAAAAACGTTTAACAACAGGAGTCAAGAGAACAATCTGAAGCAGAACCATCACCTCAAAGAACGTATGTCTTGGGACAAGTTATTGTGGCTTCATTGCCTTGATCTAAAATTTCAAAGTGGGGACAAATTTATGCTTTATCCCAAGTTCATACTTCTAATATCATAAACCACAGGTAAAATTTTGCAGTCACTTGACTATGAGTTCAGGCTTTATTGAATCCTTAAAAGGTATTTGAGTCCAGGAGAAGCTGGGTTGCCTGACAAATATTCCCCAAAGCCAACATAACAGAAGGATGTTTGTGGGATCCACTAATTGCTGGCATGTAGCACAAGTAATCATAGGCAACAGGAAACGTTTCAGGACTACTCAAGTACACTGAATGTCCATATAACTTGTATTTTAGTATAGAAATTCGTGTCCATTTACATAATTCTTGTATACAAAATGCTTCTGAATATATGCACAAAATACATTTCAACATCTAGAAATTCATCTCAATTTCTTCCTTATACATTTTCTGAGTCTATGTCAAAAATTAGGAGTCTATAGGTGTGTGGAGTTATGTGTGTATATGTGTATAAGGTGCTAAATGTATATGGAGAGTGTATAAACCTGAGCGTTGGTGGCCATGGAATTCAGAAAAGAGCATTATTTCCTTTGATATCAAGTTATTGGTAGTTGTGAGTCACCTATTGTAGGTGTTAGAAACTGAACTCATATCCTCTACAAAAGCATTGCATGTTCTTAAATGATGTGCTACCTCTCCATCTACAGTATTCAGATTTTTGACAAAGAAAAATGATGTATTGTCTACTTATTTCAGACACAAACATTTTTTGATTTAATCCTTATTTTCATATTTGTTGCATTTTTTATGTGATGACTTTAATTGTAAGTATACTTATGTGTTCTACCATATAAAACATTAAACGAAAGATTATGTCATCAGATTCCTCTTCTTTGAGCTCCAAGAACCCCACATGAGAAGGGGAAGAATAATTTTCGTAACCAAATAGGTAAAGGCCACCAGGAGAATACAACACATAGAATCAACTAAGCAGAGCTCTTTGGGGCTCACAGAGACTAAAGCAGCAGGTACAGAGCCTGCATGGATCTGTGCTACGTCCTCTGCAATTATGTTATGGCTGTCAGCTTGGTGTCTTTGGGAGAGTCCTGACCATGGAGGTGGAAAGTGTCTCTGACTCCTTCCCTTGCTCTTGGGACCCTCTTCCTCCTACCAGGTTGCCTCACCCAGAAGTTTTTCCTCTTCACATTGTGTCTTGCTATGCCTTGGTCAGGTGATATCTCAGAGGAGCCTGCTTTTTTTCTGACAGGATATGGAAAAGGAGAAGATTTGGGGGAGAGGGAAAGTTTGGGGAATAGAGGTGGGAGGATGGGAAGAACTGTTGCTCACAATGAACTTTGGGGTCAACGCTATAGCCAATGGACTGGGATGGAAGAAATTAGTATAAATACATGCCACTTAGAGTTCACCAATCAAAGTCTGGATTCTAAGAGCATTAGAAAAAAGAAATGTAAAATGGCAAGAGCAAAATTTGTGTACACACAGGAAAGTAGCCAAGAAGCTAACAGGGCAAGTCATGTTTAATTTTTATTTTTTCTAATTGTTTTTATTTCACTATACATTTTCTCCACTACTCTTTCTTCCTCTCCTCTCCTTCTACTCTCTCCTATGATCCCCACACTCTCAATTTACTCAGAAGTTCTTGTCTTTTTCTCCTGCAGAGCAAGTCATGTTTGTGATAGAACCTCAGAAAGGAGGACCTGGAGTTCCAGATCCAAGAGCATCTCAAGGGCAAGTAAGGAAAACTCTGTGATACTTCAGGACAGCTGGTCTACCATGAGGTAAATCACACAGTAAAGGCTCACTCATCAAAATCCAAGTCAATCTGAAATCTGAAAGTGACTAAATGAACTTTTGCTGAAACCAAGAAATTTATGAAATCTGACAGGGAAGGGGGACTCAAGGTAAGCAAAGAGGCCACATAGCAAGAAAAGAAACAATGCTGCAGGGCACAGGGCAACAGACTTTCAGACACAGGGTCACAAATTTTCACAGCCAAGTTGATGTCCTAGTCCCTCCTTGGACTATTCATGGGAAATTTCTAGGAAGGAACCTTCCTCTGCTGATCATCACACATGTGAGACAGACAACAGCGTGCGAATACACCAGCCTTTGTCTTAAATGGGAAGAATAATTTCTAGGTCACTGACCCTTTTGGAGGTGTTTGAGGAAGGAAAGATGAGATATGGTACCCAGATGAGCTTTGCTGCACCTGGAGCCCTCTGTCTTGACAGCCCATTACTCTTAACACTTGCCTTTGCCCATCACTCACCTCTGCCAGTAACTTGGCTCAGTTTCTTGTCTCTCTTAGACTGGCTTTTTGTTCTGGTGTCTGGAGATCCCAAGGCCTGTGAAGGCTCTGGTTTCTTTCTGTTTCCTGGCTTCTCCTCTTTTTAACTTACTTCTTATGGTCTTAGTTTCCATGAGCCACCTGTTGGGCCTGCATGCCTGTTGTCACAATTTGGCAGACTCATGTGTTTGCAAAGGTTAGCTAGTTGGAGAGGACCTTGATGGACAGACTCTTCTTGCTTCTAAATCTGCCTAATGAAACTTAATACACACCCCATGAGTCAAGGCCAAGCTATTATTCAAAACTACCTCTGTTTTACTGAATATCTTGACCTAATTGAGATCCTGAAATCTCGTTCACATACCACAAGAACCTGAGGAAAAAAGAACTCACTCTTTCATGCAATACAGCTGTGATTTATCAGTCCACACTCAGAGTTGGCTGTGGGAAGAAATATCCAGACCTGGGGTATTATCTCAACCTGGGGTATTATACAGTTCTGCTAGGGTACTGTCAGATAAGGGATCCCTGAAGACTGCGACTCTGTGGTCATGGATGGAGAACAAGGCTTGAGAACGAGAAGAACAAGTCAGGAGAGAGTCTTCTGAATGTTTACTAGGATTTATTTACTCTGTACTCACTGATGCTGAGATTTATGAACAAACTGTGATATTGAGGATGCTCTTTAGAGAAAATTTAGACCTGTGCACCAGTTAGGACAGAATGTCTGACCTAAAAGATGATGGCCAACCTTCCTCTCTGTCCTATACTGTCCTTTCTGGGACCTTAAGACTGACAGTTTAAATGTGCAAGAAACTGCCCAGGGTTCCCGTACTAGTTAAACCAGAGTAATTATTGGATTTGAGTGAGGGCTTACTTTGGTTTGATTGTTATATAGAACACATTGTAACACATTGTACAGATTGTGTATTTGTTGTTCTTGAACTGCAGCGCTTTCGGTCAAATAAATTCTGTTATTTGTAGGAAAAAAAGAGTTTACATTTTATTGTAACTAAAGAAGAAGGAAGTCAGAGGCATACTACACTGATTTGTATGTTGAAGGCTTTTCTTCATAGTGTATGCAACATAGCAAAGAATATCACACAGTAAAGACTAGGCTGATGATTAACGTGAATAAGATACAGGTGTTGGTAATGTAAATACTTTATAATAATGAATATAAAGTACATTGTAAACTGGAGCTCATATGACAGCGTCAATAACTGAGATATACTATGCTATTTGTGTTCTCATTGTCTATAGTTTCATTGTAGATGAGTTACCCCCCTTTTCAGATAATATTTCCTGAGTTCTTTGAAAAGTTAAGCTCATGATTCAGCTCATCTAAGTTCTGGAAGTTGGCCATTTTCTCTTGTGCCTGTTTGTCTCCATCTGTTCTTCTAAATGGCTACTTCCCAGCAACAGTTTGACAGCAGTCTCTCAGGACACAATAACATCTTGATATCCACACATAATGGAGTTGGAATTTTTCCTTACCCTGAAGAATCACTGTTTCACACAGAGGACACATGCTTAGGAAGTTTTAACTTCCTTGCTAGAGGCAAAGTTCCCTGTTTTGTCTTCCAGTAGAACCTACGCATATGGCCACAAACCTATCAGGACGATTAGCTTACAAAACTCTACAAGTCGACCTAAGAGATGCCAGTGTCCTACAATTTTTGAAGCAATCTGTCCACCAAATGGCATTAGTTTTATCCAATTATATTATCATGTCTCACAGTCATGGCTAAAGATAAGAGAAAAAAGAGAAATTTTAAAAGTTTTTAAAAGCACAAAACTTTTGTACATCTGATAAATATGATTCTCATGTCATCTCAGATTTCACAGATAGTATTATTAGGTAAAGAAAAGAGAAAATAGAATTTTTTTTCTAATAACTTGAAATATATGCCTTTGTATACTCTTGATTTGTCCTGTATTTAAATGTACTTTTGAAGGCACATTCCTAGTCAGTAATGATCTTACTGCCAATGCTGCATAGCTTGGTCTTATTAACGTAACTTTACCTTGGTGACACAATTCAAATGAACCTGCCAAATAGAATGTAGCCTAATTAGTACAAATGAGAGAAAAGAGGCAATTAGCCAATGGGGGAATTATAAGTAGAGGAGCTTGGATATGTGAACCAAGAACACTGAGAGAACTTTCTTCCAGGAGATATACAATTAGATGTGCAAATCTATTAGTAAAATACATTTTGGACAATGATGTTTTAATTCTTCACACACTTTAACTCTAGGGTATTTATTCAGAATTATGGACAACAAATGTCATTTTTCTTAGTAATTGCTAAACTTAATAGGCAACATAGCTTGTACTAGAGATCGTCATTCATACCATTTGTTCATAAGGATCAGGTAAGATACAGTATAGTGTTTAGAAGATTGTCAATACACATTAAAGATATATAAACCTTGTATATTGGAAACATATTATCAAAATGTGTTCTATGTCTTAAAATTCTTAACTATATACCACATATTCTTAAATGGTTGATGCTATCTCTTTGAAGTAATATACAATTGATTTATATATTCAATTTTTATTAATTATTTTTTTCATTTCTTTTACATCATGAAAGTAGTTTCCCCTTCCTTCTCTACTCATGTACACTCCTGCTTTCCCTCTGCTGCCCCCACACTGGCTTATTCTCTGTCTCCATTTAGAAAGGGGAAGACCTCTCATGGGCATCAAATTATTTTAATGAAGGATCTCTTGTCAACCTTTTAATCACTGTTAATAATTATAAGATCTCAAGAAATTTTTGATGCAAAATTAAAGATGGAGCAAAGTATAAATATTCATTTGAATAGATGAATCTGATTTATATAAATGGCCAAATGCAAAATTGTTAAATGTCCATATAAGATATGCATATGTTTAATAAAAAAAGAGGTTAAAATAATCCCTAACTTTATAAGGTATCATAAAAAATGATACACTTGCATTGTGATGTGAAATGTAAAATAATACCTGATGAAGTTAGCTTGAAAAACCTAAAATAAATTAATGCAGAATATTTTCTTTTGATTCTCTCTCTAATGCATAAATGCAAGCTGAACTGAGTCATTTTTAAAAGCATAATTTTTTTTGATGGGAACAAATAAAATGAACATATCTCTTTAAATAATGTATACAAGATGAATAAATTATGCAGCTATGATTTGATAGGTAATAATACCAAATCTGAATTTATTAACACTATTTTTTTAAATTTGGCCGAAGCATAGAATCCTATGCAAAATATTTATTCAAATATTAATATTTATTTGTCACATGCTTTCATAGTGGTAACCAATTTTGAAAAATTAGTATTTTCAATTTTTCACATTTTGTATTTTAAATACATTGGTATTGAAAAGTAATTTTTTAAAATTTATTTATTTATTAAAGATTTCGGTCTCTTCGCCGCCACAGCATCCCATTTCCCTCCTCCTCCCCCAATCATGTCCCCCTCCCTCCTCAGCCCAAAGAGCAATCAGGGTTCCCTGCCCTGTGGGAAGTCCAAGGACCGCCCACCTCCATCCAGGTTTAGTAAGGTGAGCATCCAAACTGCCTAGCTCCCCCAAAGCCAGTATGTGCAGTAGGATCAAAAACCCATTGCCATTGTTCTTGAGTTCTCAGTAGTCCTCATTGTCCACTATGTTCAGCAAGTCCGGTTTTATCCCATGCTTTTTCAGACCCAGGCCAGCTGGCCTTGGTGAGTTCCCAATAGAACATCCCCAGTGTCTCAGTGTGTGGGTGCACCCCTCGCGGTCCTGAGTTCCTTGCTCCTGCTCTCTCTCCTTCTGTTCCTGATTTGGACCTTGAGATTTCTGTCCGGTGCTCCAGAGTGGGTCTCTGTCTCTGTCTCCTTTCATCGCCTGATGAAGGTTAATATTCAGGAGGATGCCTATGTTTTTCTTTGGCTTCTCCTTATTTAGCTTCTCTAGGATCACTAATTATAGGCTCAATGTCCTTTGTTTATGGCTAGAAACCAAGTATGAGTGAGTACATCCCATGTTCCTCTTTTTGGGTCTGGCTTACCTCACTCAGGATAGTGTTTTCTATTTCCATCCATTTGCATGCAAAATTCAAGAAAAGTAATTTTTAATCTATTTTAAAGGGCTTAGTAGTTGGCCAGAAGCTGCCACGCTTTTGTTTATTGTTAAGAAAACATAGTGGCAGCAGGTCTGAAACTAAAGAATGGTTACAGCTATTATTATCGCCTTGATTCTCAGATTAGTAGTTGCTAGTGAGTTATCTCACCAACTTCTTACAACTACTTGTAAATGTTGTTTATTTGTCTAAGTGAACTCCTGCTGTTTTATAAAGGCAAACAATTAATTATTCCCAGTGTAAAGCACTTACTTGTCACTATTTTCCTCCTTCACAGTTTATATTTGAACTAGATTTTGATAATCTCTATTTTATCCTTTAAGGTAATAAGCGTTCAGCTGTAGGATTTATGAACATTTTCTTTTATGTCAGCATGACATGGTGTCATACTCACAGTAGATAAAGACATATCTATGGGAGGTGTCCTTTGTTTACCTAATTACCAGGGTGCCAATAGCATCCCATTAAAATTATCTTCTCATTATCTGCTCAGTAATTTCAAAAATGGGCAGAATTGTCATTTGAATATTACAAAATTTCCTTTCATTTATATTATGTGCAGATATTTTGAAAATCAAAGTGTGCATTTATTTAGAATTATACATGTTCATATTTATGGTCTTATTGAACTTGTTTCTTGGAATTGGTTTTTTTTTGTTGCTCTTTTTATTACAACAGTTTCTACATGATTAATGATGAAAATCAAATAAAATCACATAAATTATAGGAATACGGGCTGCAGTTATTTGTACTTTTGAAATGCATTTAGAAACAAAATAAAATAGATCAGAAACCATTTATCCAAACATGAACTTGTACGATAAAATGAAATAACTTAAATGGGTATTAATTGATTTATAGACATCATGGATAATTGTCCTAGAAATGCAGGATATATTGCAGCCTGACATTATGTAAACTCTTCTACAAATCAGAGTAGATGGAACTACCAAATCCATTCTTTGAATGGAATATTATCCTGCTAATTGTAACAAAACTGGAAAAGATACAAGAAGAAAAATATAAAACTATTGACAAATTTGCATGATAAATATAGATGCAGAAATTTTCAACTAAATGCATGAAAATTAAACCCAAGAACACAGTCAAAACTTAATGCATCATGCCTAAAGAGGTTTTATTTCAGGAATACAAAGATAGTTCAGCATGAAATTCAAAAGATGTAGTTCACCACAGTAATGTTAATGATCCAGGTCACATTAATATCTCTATAACACAGAAATATCATTTGGCAATGTTCAATTTGTCTTCTGCTCATTTTTACTCTTGTTTATTATTGGGCTCCAAGTTATAATCACAAATTAGAAGAAAGATATGAAAATAAGAATAAGAGTTAAAATTATTTCTACTTGAAGATGAGATAATTCTTACTGAGTAGATCCTATAACATCTAAAACAAAATGCTTAGATTTAACATTTTTAGTAAAGTTGGACAGTGCAAATCAATGCACAGAAACAATAGCATTCTTGAATATTAATGTCTTAACTAGAATTTCTATTGCTATGAAGAGACACCATGACCACAGTAACTCTTATAAAGGAATGAATTTAACTGGGGAGGCTCAATTACAATTTCAGAAATCTCATTCATTATCATCAGAAGGAAGCATGGCAGTCTGCAGGCGGATATGGTGCTGGCTATATCTTAATCAGGAGGAAACAGGAAGGTTTGTGACACTGAGCAAAGTTTAAGCAAAATGATGCTCAAAACCTGCTCCCACAGTGGCACACTGTCTTCAACAAGGCCATATATTCCCTACCAAATTCACGCCTCCCAATAGTGCCTGCTAATCCTTATGAGCTTATGGGAGCTAAATACATTCAAACTACAAAAATTAGTAACAAATTTTCTAGAAAAATTCTTATGAGTAGTATCACAATCACCATAATTTCTACCATAATAAACTACCTAGGAATAAACTTCTCTAAGGATATGAAAAACTTATACAATAGAAACTTTAGAACATTGAAAAATCAAATTCAACATACTAGATGAGAGAGAGTTTCATTGGTTATGAATTGGAAGAATAAATACCGAGTAATTGGTCAAAATGCCAAAAAGAATCTAGAGATTTAATGCAATTCCTATGAATATTCTAATGGCGTTATTCATAAAACTAGTTAACAATAAAAACAATTTTTTGTTCAGAAAAATAGTTCAATAAAACTTAATTTTTATAAGTTAATAATAATGATAAATGTATGTTGTTCTAGGATGCTTTGATTTGTGGCTTAAAACAAATTCTAACTTCAATGGAGCAGGCAAGATTCAAGACTATGTACTTTTTTAAAAAAAATATTTATTTATTTATTATGTATACAATATTCTGTCTGTATGCCTGAAGGCCAGAAGAGGGTGCCAGACCTCTTTACAGATGGTTGTGAGCCACCATGTGGATGCTGGGAATTGAACTCAGGACCTTTGGAAGAGCAGGCAAAGCTCTTAACCACTGAGCCATCTCTCCAGCCCCCAAGACCACGTACTTTATCTAAATAGAAATTCGTGTAAAAGAAAAATGTCAAAATGTATATTAAAATATATCTCTATGTGGGGACCCAAAAATGTGAGTCCATTCCACCTTGTCTAAAGATCAGAGGGTTTGAACTTATTTTTTCTCTTTCAAAGTTGTTGACAACAGGCATAGCTACAAAACAAGATATCTTGATCTAGGGTGTGTATAGTTGATGTTTTGGATGTTAAAATGGCCCATAACAGTGGATCCTCTCTTCCCTGACCAGAGGTCAGAGAATTCAAGAATATTCCCATGCTCCTTCATTTAAAAAAGGAGGATTGGCATAGGGAGTGAGTACCTTTAGGATATTTGGTCTAAGGTGTGTTAACTGCTTCAAACATCAAATGATTTACTGAAAAAGGAATGGCTTGATGCTTCAAGTATTGAAGCAAGTACCTGTTCTGTAGTCAGAGACTGCTTGTTAGTTTACTTGCTGCTCAGATCCAAATAATTACACAAAACTACATCAATCACAACACTGTTTGGCCTATTAGCTCAGGTGTCTTATTAATTAACTCTTACATCTTAAATCAACCCATCTCTATTAATCTGTGCCTTATCACAAGGTTGTGGGCTACAGGCTAGGTTCCAGCAGGCATTTTTTCTCTCTTGGAAGCTACATGGCATCTCTTTGACTCCACTTATTCTCCCTACTTTCTTTTCTAGCCTGGATTTATATTCTGCCATTCTATAGACCAAAGGGGCTTTATTCATTAACCAATGAAAGCAACACATATACATAAGGACATCCCACATCATCTCCCCTTTTCTGTCTAATTAAAAAGAAGGATTTTAAAGCCGGGCGGTGGTGGCGCACGCCTTTAATCCCAGCACTTGGGAGGCAGAGGCAGGCGGATCTCTGTGAGTTCGAGACCAGCCTGGTCT